>NC_026153.1:7417093-7474980 GCF_000512975.1 Sesamum indicum
TGTTTGTTCTACATTGCACCGTAAATAGAAAACAAAACGTAGACGTATGATGCTCTTGCAATAGAAAAAAGAACATCAAAACGAGATATTGATTGTTAGAAAAACCCTTCTGCAACTTGGTGAAAACAGATGTAGCTCGAATCTTTTATTATAAAATGGTACAATGTTGCATCTTTATTTCACTTTATATACACGCGCCATGTGTGTAAAATCAGATCAAGCACAATCAGAGATGTAATAAAATTTCAGCTTTATCTGTATAACATTTGAAAAGAATATACTATATACACGTGCCATGCATATATAAAGTGTATTACGACATGCAACACCCATATTATACTTAAAAAGTCGAATCGATGCTTTACAAACTTACCAAGGATAAAACGGCATCTCTTACTTGATCATTCATTTCACCATAAACCTGAATTATACGTAAGAAAGAAAAACAAAAAACTAAGTATTTCAAAAAAAAAAAAAAACCTTTGCAAAGATCATAAAAAAGCTAAGAAACTGTGGCAGACCAGATGATAGAAGGCCAAGTTGGCAGTTGTGACAAGTGAAGGTAGCTTCCTCCTCACAGTATAGTATCTGTCCAGGTAATGAAAGAACCTCGACATCCAGTAAGTCATAGTTTTGTGAATCTTCCATCTTCTCAGCAGTTCTTGCAACAGTTGTTCATTCTGCTTTCCTCGTAGAGATGGTAATACCTGGAAATTCTGTCAGTTACAGACAATTCCCAGAGTTGAATATGAATGCGAACTTTGTAGGAATGTTGTTGAACAAGTAGTTACCTTGGAGGATATGTAGTCTTCAAATGTCTTTTTATAGTAATCATACAGTTTCTGAACTTCAGGGCCAATTGGATTTGGTTCGCATACATTGTACACTGTTCTGGTGATTTTGTAAGAAATCCAAACTTTTTTCAAGTGATTAGATGTAATAATTACATTAAAATTAAGTGGTTAATTAATTATATTACAAGTGAAGATATTTTTGGACATCATTAACGTCCTCCCCAGTAATGAGGAGCTGGAGTTAAGGGAGGATGATATCGTCCCCATAAAAGTTGTAATTACTGAATAGCCCTCTAGAGAGCTGCCAATTATAGCTGTGACGAATGAGGTGTTGGACAAGACAATCAATCTCGATGACTTCAAAGGATCCATTTGGAGGAAGAATCAGTTCTTGAGAGAAAGAACGTATAGTTATATTCTGTCAACTAGACTGTTTGATTATACTATGGACAAACTCGTTATCCCATCTTGTAGTAGTTGGATAAATTTTTGTAATATCAGCAATATAATTATCCATCAAACATTTAAAAATAATTGTATAAACATATCCTAAAGTTTAGGCATAATTACATTGCACCATCTAATCTGTAGTTTGTATTCTGTAAACTATCTCTTGTCTTTTGTATAACCACCAAACAAAAAAATATGGTAGTTTGTGTAATTATATTTACGTTTTTTAAGAGTGTATGTGTTATTTTCTAAAAAGTAGGAGTAATTTGAACAAAGATATTTTTAGTTGGTGTACGTGTGATTATACAAAAAACATGGGTGTTTTGTGTAAATATACTATAAATGTAATCATCCCAAAATAAAAAGAACTCCTTACCTTCCGAAAATAGCATCACAGATTCCTCCAACAACCAGATGACCAACCGGCAGAACTATAGATGGCAGAGAATGTAATGTAATTTTCAAATAGTTTGAGATCTTTTTTGTAATAAATACGAACTTCAAGAGCCTCTAAGCAATTATCCCAAATTTCTAACAATCAAAATCATCAGTTCTATAGCCCAACTGCCAAACCAAAGTCCTCACTGGATCATGATCAAGATCTAAACCTATCACTTTCGATGACACAAACAGACTCCACATTCGCAAAATGAAAGAAAAAAGGAGAACGAAATGAAATTTCCCAGATCTTTGTGGGCATAAATGAAAAGATGTGAACAATAAACAAGACGATGAAATCGTGTAAGAGGATACGTATAGATACGCATGTACTCTTCAGAAGTGAACTGACGCGTCTCCACTCCGTCAAGACCATCAATGATCCTGTTGATGGCTTCCTCCTGCAGAAAAGGCCATGCCTCCTCGAAAGTCAGGGGTCTCACGGCGCCTGCAGCCATGCTGATCAGCTGTTGACGGCGGAGATGGTGGCGGCAAGAACTCCCAAAACGAAGTTGTAATTTGAGAGGGTGTGAGTTCTAAATCCTGATTAGATGGATGGAAAATTTTCATACTTATGTTGATGTATTGTTCCACAACCCTTTCTCCAGGAAGGTGAAAACCTGTTTCTTGGAAAGTTTGATCGGTGTTTGACTTGGTCTCAATTGAATGGTGTTATAATTTATCAAATATTTGTCGGGGATAATTATATTTACACTCTTTATTTATGATTTATTTATACAAATTATAATCAGAGTTAAATGCAAATTATTCTCGATATATAAAATGAGCAAATCATTTCTTGTGGAAAAAAAATAGCAAACTATCCCCCGTATTTTTAATAATAAAGTAAGTAAACTCTTCACGTGATTTCATGCCATTCACAGGATATTTTCAAATATTTTAATTTTTTTTATTTTAGTTATTAAATTACATTTACATCTTTATTATAAATAGCTGTTGGATTTGACTAAATTCAAAACCACGGAGGTCAGGGCTAGATGACACTGAAACTTAACATTAGCAAGTCCTATGATAAGGTTGAATGATTTTTTCTGGAACAGGTCTTGTCTAAACTTGATTTTCTACCCCTTTATTCGTTTGGTGATGCTTTATGTTTCCTTGATTTCTTTTTCTTTTATGCTTGGTGGTAAACATTTTGGCTCCCTGTTTCTTGAGAGGGACTCCGTCAGGTGGACCCTCTCTCTCTCTCCATATTTGTTCTTGCTTTGTATGGAGTCTTTTTGTTCCTTGTTCCAGTGTGTTGAATGGACCCGACTTTGGGGTATCTCCATCTGCTGGACTGCCCCCTTTATATCCCTCATTTTCTTTGCAGACGATACCTTAATTTTCTGTAGAGCCTCTCTTGAGGGTGCAAGAACGATTCCAAACATATTGGAGGTGTACCGATGGGCATTGGGGTTGGAAATAAAATTCTCAAAATCTTCGATGGTGTTTAGTAAGAACACGAAGGTGGACGTCTGCTCTGGCATTGAGATCACACTAACTATCCAAAGGGAGCACAAATTGGTTTGTTGCCTTCGAATCATTCTACGTAAATGAAATTACTTATTTC
Source organism: Sesamum indicum (assembly GCF_000512975.1). Classification (NCBI taxonomy): domain Eukaryota; kingdom Viridiplantae; phylum Streptophyta; class Magnoliopsida; order Lamiales; family Pedaliaceae; genus Sesamum; species Sesamum indicum. The sequence goes on from NC_026153.1 coordinate 7,420,349, forward strand.
CTGTCAAAAAAAGAAAAAAAAAGATTTGTGCGGCTCTAGATAGAAAACAATAGTATTAGTTAGTGAAGTCCTTCTAAATGAGTAAATATAAAGCAGCGGACGGGCTTTGGGCCATTAAGATACTTATAACAATGATATACTTAGAATAGTTATATCAATATTGTCTTTAATATTGTAACTTGGAGCTCTATATGTATAAAAAGAAGTATGTGACAATCACTTACTAATGTGATATCAATTCATAATATAAAAATATGATAAAAAATCCATATTGAAATATACCATCAGCTCCTAACCTACACCACTTTGTAGGATACATTCCGTCGTATATTGACCTCATTAAAGCCATATAAGAAGGTGATGACCCAAGGAAAATACTTTGGTCCAACTATAGGGCGAATCAGAGAAAATGGCCCTATTTTTGGTACATATATATTAAACCCAACCTTGTACTCAACATTTCAAATTATTAAGGTTTAAAACTACCAAACAAAAGTAGGTACAATTAGCAGCACAAGGACAGAATCCAACTCATTCAATTCCCCTTCTTTCATTATTATTATTATGTGGGTGGACTGTTGGAGGAGCAAAGTCAGTGAGACGCTCTTTTACTATCTGTTGACCTAATTACCAATTAATTTAGAGTTAATAATGTAACCCCTCACCTCTAATTCACTGTTTAAACATATTCTTTTATTTGAAGTTTGTTATTAAAATAATAATAATTAGTATTCTTTCGTATAAAAAGAATACAAAATTTGGGATGGTAGTAGTGTATCATTTGAAGTTGAACTCACAAGAAATGTATTTACACAAGTTGTGTATCGTATTTATATATAACGTGTGAGATTCGTTTTTATTAATATAAATTTAAATTTGAAAATTAGGGATGGGAGATGTAATGGGGAGTATCCACAACACACTACAAATAAAGGAAATATTCCCTGTATTGCTTTTTTTGCTTCAGCCTGAAAGGAAGAGAACAGGTGAGAGAAATAAATAGAGGAGCAGAGCAAGAGAGAGAAACTCATTTTTACTTGTTGCTCCTCAACTTCACCAACCCCCAGGAACACACCCTCTCTCTCCCTCTCCCACACGCACTACCACACTTCAGTGCGTGTGAGTTCTGATTCTCTCCCCACCTAGAAGAACATCACGCGCCACCGATATATCCGCTGCTTGCTCATGGAAGACCCCAATAGGCCCGTCACAGGTTATCCCGCCCCAAACGCTCACCCCCCCAATGGTTACTCCCTGAATCCACCGCCCTCTGGAGCCGCTTACCCTTACGCTGCACCTCCTCCCCCCAATGCTTACTACAATTACCAAAACAACCCATACTACCCCCAGGGCTACCAGTACGACGCCGACTCTGTCCGTCGAGCCACCTGCCTCCGCCGCATCTTCGCCTTCGTGATCGGTCTTGTTGTCATCTTCGGAACCATTACCTTCATCGTCTGGCTCGTGCTCCGCCCCCAGCTCCCTGAGTTCCGAGTGGACTCCTTCTCCATGTCCAATTTCTCACTGGGTAACAACTCGCTCGTGTCTTTCACTTCCCAAGTTCGCCTCACGGCGCGTAACCCTAACAAGAAAATGGCCCTGGCGTACGATCACATCGATGCTGTAATTTTCTACAAATCGGATTCGCTCTCGCAGACCACGATGCCCCCTTTTTCGCAGGACACCAAGAACGAGACTTCTTTGACGGCAAATTTTGCGGCGGCCGGGAGTTTTGTGGATAAGTCGGTGGTGGATGGGATTAATGGTGAGAGGGGGAAGAATGGGAATGTGAACTTCAATTTGAGGATGCTATCCCGTGTCAGGTTTGAGTCCAAGGCATGGAGGACTAGGAGGAGGTTTTTGAAGGTTTTTTGTGGAGATTTGTTCGTCGGAATTCCGGCCAATGGGAGATCCGGGGCGTTAACCGGGGGGGCGAAGCAGTGTCGCGTAGGGATTTGAGGTGAACTAATGAGAGTTTTCTTAATTTTTTTGGTTAAACTATTAGCTAGCTTTTATTGGATATTTTTTTCTCTACTTGATGTTGAATGATGAGGATGTATCTAATTTGGTTCTGTACTTTGATAAAATAGAAATTTGGTTCCTTTAGGGTTAATCTATTCTAGTGTACAGTTAAAACTTTCTCTGTTCTTGATTTTTCAATTTGTTGGTTAATTTATTTGCTATTTGAGAATTGGCCTTCATTCAATTCTCATTTTTATGCGATTGTTTCTGCTTCATTTTTATATATGGTGGTATGTGCCTCTGGCTTGAGGTGTGGTGAAGCAATTTAAAGGTTTTGTATTGTCGCCTGCAGAAAAGATACTATAAATAGTTGATTTCTGGGTTTGAACTAATAAAAGAAGTTGAAAGTGTTATCTGTTTGATAATATTGCATGTTCATATGGATTATTTCCATTTTGGGAATGGTTTGTTGTGTAAGAAATTAGTTTTAAATCCGGATGTTGCAACTGTATTTTACCTGCTATGTCACGGAAAAGCATATCCCAAGGGTGTGTGCCCATGTGTCTATTGAATTGAATCAATGCTTTAAGAAAGAAAGGGTGACTTAATCAACAGTGTATGGTAACAGTTCTTGTGTCGTTAACTGGTAATCTAGCACGTGTCTGCTAGTTAATTATGGCGTAAGATAGGAACTGTGAGCTTGGAGACAAAGAATCAGGCGACTTAGTAAGATAAGTAAGGAACAAGTAAGTGTAGTATGAGAAGACTGAAGACAGAAGCCCATGTCAATCGTACTTCCATGCTTAATTGAAAGGCTATGGCCATGGATACTTGAAATAATTGCACTATCTGTCGGTAACCTTTTTTAGGTGTAATCTTTGCTTTAATGTAGCCAAATTGCTTTAATAGCTTGCAGTCATTTTCTGTTTAGAAACATGAACCTTATTGTAGGTAGTTGTGATCTTGTCTGGTGGTTTTTTGTTCCTTTTGGCAAAATTTGAGCTATGTACTAGCCAAGTTGCAAAAAGGTGGGGCTCAGAGTCTTCTCAGTCAAAGTACCGTTGACAACCAAAAAAGTAAGATATCTTAGGAATGTAACTTTGTGTGAATCCTAGGAAATAAATATACACTTTGTAGTATCAATATGAGCTCGCAATGTAGTTTACTTTAGAGGGGAAGTGTGGTTCTCTTGAATTTTACCTGTATGAGTTTGTGATATCATTTAATTCCATTATATAGCTAAGTCACAAGTCTTAATATAACCCTCTTTTCATCAATAATTTTTTATGTAATCTCATTTCCTTTTTGCCCTTAGAAATTATTTTCTTGGGGGATGAGGTTAAGATGATGGGCTTCACCCTGGGGGAATACTTGTTTCAATAGATTCTCTTGTTAGTAAGAGAGATTGATTTTGATGCCATTGGAATCTAAATCAATCTGTGGACGTTTTATCATTTCGTGTTTTCTAGTGCCATCAAGATAAGTATTTCGGTAGTCATGATCATCAGGATTTATGCGTGGATGAATTTTTCAGTTCTAAGTTCTGGTTGCTGCCTGAATGTTAGTGCTTGCTAAATAAGCTGTGTTATTGAAGGTAACCAACACCTAGCTTATTATTCAAAATCTTTGGTGTTTTCTGCTAAAAAGTAGCCTATCCTGGCATTATTTCTTGAAAGGCATTGTGGGTGAGCTTTTGCTACCTTAAGTAAAAGAATATTTTCCGTATGATGTTCCTCTTTACAAATATATTAGAATTGTACGAATTCTATTGACTCTAATAAGGAAATTGTTCTTTTTTTGTTGTTTTGGGATTATAAAGATAAGTTGGAAGATGAGTTATTGATAGGCTTAAGTGAGAGAAGTGAGCCTGTCTTTATGGATGATGTTCTCTGTAGCTCTTGATGAGATAGTTGTTCCCATGATTAATATTAGGTAGTTCTATTAAGTATAGGATACCTATATGGTAGATGCTATTTCACACTGGTGATTTCCGCAGACGTAAGGTTATATCAGGGATAAGATGAGAAACTGGAACATATGACTTGGAGTTATGAGTATTTGTGGCAGACGACTTGGTGGAGCTAAGAGGAATCTTAAAAATTGATGGCTAGTTGTCATTTTCTTATGTGCTTGATCCTACAAATACCCATATGGAGGATTTAGGTTTCAGTGCCTTTTTTCATTGAAGAAAATATTGAGCATGAAGTGTTAAGATATAATTACGTTGGTGAATTATTTGCATGTTTCGCTAATTGGAGAAATACAAGAATAAAAGATGTAATTATCTACCAGTTTCATTGGTTATGAGGAAAAATGTTTTGCCTATGCCAGCATTTGCATGCAAGCATTTGTGTATGCGCACAAACATATGTACAGGGAGATGTATTGTTGAGATGGAATACTTGGCTGATGCTAATATTAGCTTGGTTGGTGATGTCTTCTGCCTGCAGTATCTGCTATGTTAACTGAAGAGGTAGCAGTAGTTATATCGTGTGTTCAAAGCAGCATATGAGCCTACACGTATGTTCTTCTGCATTGGGTTACTCAGAGTGAATTATGCTAGTCGATAAGTCGACTTTCTGAGATAATTGTAGAGATCTCCTTGTGGTTTTTGATGTGAATAGAGATTCACATACACCAGTTTAACTTGAAGATAATTACATTAAATGTTGCAATGTTTGTTATTGTTTAACAAATTGACCTAGTCGCAGAGGTGTCTGATGGAAAATGATAGAGTTAGAAAATAGTAATCGATAAATGCGCAAGGGTATGAAAAGTTCAAGGGTTGAATATTTTCTTGGATGAATTTATCTGTAGGAGTAAAATCATATAAAATTGGATGTTTGGACTGGATTTAAATCAGTGTAGTGATGATGATGATTTTGATAATCCCTTTATATAATTGAGCTGTCTGTTTTACATTTGACATGATGAATTTTTGGAGGCCTGATGTTTGTACAAATGTAGTGTGAAGCTTGTGTAAACTGAGATATCTCCAATTACATTAGCTAGCAGAGGCGTCACAGTGAGTATGAAGGAGGTGACGTGGGTTTGAATGAGTAAATTTATTTATACTAGAGGACTTGATGATGCATATTGGTAACTCTTGTTGTGGGAGTGATAAGCCAGACGCCATCAACAATGTGATATTGGTAGGCATCTCATCTTAACTTGAATTTAAAGTTATTCCTTTTTGGCAATTTCTGTTCCCTTTGCATATCTATTTCATTTCAATAAAGACACATAAATCAATCATCCAAACATACACGATCACGTGTAATTTGGTGGTTGGTGGCTGGGCAATGCATGGCCGACCTCAATTTTGATGAGCTGCTGAAAACTGAAAAAGAGAGAGAGAGAGAGAGAGAGCTCTTGCTTTAGTCATTTTCCCTTGAAAGCCAAGAAAAACTTATTACTCTACCACCACCAGCAACCCTAACGGAAAGGAAACCCACCGCCCTACCTCTACTCCCTGCATCCACTCTTGCCTTGTTCAATAATCACTCTATTGTGAATTGTGATCAACCAACAAGAATTTTGATGTCGCCACACTAAGCCCTGCTTAGTATACCACAATTCATCTCGTAAACAAACATTACTCTTACATCACCCATCACCTCAATCCACGTAAACAATTTATAGAGTGAGCTGCAACACCGGGTAGAAATTCCCTGCAGTGATCAAGTCCGTGCCAAATTTTAGAGAATAAGACTGTTGAAAAAATGAAAAGACAAATTAAACAAAACTCAACAAGAATAATCTATATTTGAGGCTTTTTTAGTTATAAGCAAAGTATTTCAACTAGTGTATGTAATGGTCCAATGAACCACCACACCACCCTCTGAATTAACTCTTTTTTTTTTTTAATTTGCATATTAATTTAAAATTATCCATGTATTTTTATCAATTTTTAAATTTAAGTGCACCGAATTAAAAAAGAAAAAGGAAATATAAGCAATGGTCCAGCAGGGTCAAAGAGTTGACTTTCTGGTCTTACCTCTACATAGAGATCTACCACCAATCTTAATTACACTAATACAAGCTTAATTAATCACGCTATTAGTTTACCATTTCACCCGTACAACAACGATAAGATTCAATTTCCACCATGCCCCTTCAAAATTCAAATAAAATTATAATTTATAATATAAAAAGACATTTAAATAATTTATCATAAAAATAGAAAAAGAAGCTAACGGTGATGCGTTCAAAAAATGCACTGGTCTAATAGATCTGAACAATCGTTCAAGGCTTGGGTCAGAGCGAATGCAAATTCTAAAGGGGGACCTGCAAAAAAAACATTAGCACTCTAATGCCCATTAGTATTGGATTTGAGATTGAATAAAGCCAAAAAGTAAACAAAGGTAATTAAATCGAGATATGGTGAATAAAATTGGTGAAAAGTGTAAAAACACGTAATAACGTGCTTAGAAAACGTTTAGAGAGTGGGAGAGGTGATTTAGAGAGTAAGAGAAGTGTGAGGGATGTGAGGAAGACATTCAGAGATTGAGAAATGTGTCAAGAAGGTGTAAGAGACATTAGAGAGTCTGGGAGGTCTCCTTCATATGGAGGAGTAAACCTGTACTTATAGGGGGTGTCTCCCTACAATGGGCTCCTGCACATTTTATTCATTCTCGGAGAGAAATGGATAAGGTCTTTTAGATAATCCATAATCTGTTATTATCTTCTGTTAATCTTGTTGCTAAATGCTTATCTCCAAGTTGGGGGATTCTTCATCAGCGCTCCTAACTGCTAGGGAATCCTAGCCGCGAAGGAGTTCAGGGCTTTGGGAGGACCTCCCTTGTCTGTAAGGAGTCCCAACCATCGAGGATGTCCTCTTTGCTAGGGCTGATGTGGTTTCAAGGTGGTTGCCAACCTCTGGGCTGAGGAGGCGCTACGTGGGAGAGTCGGTTGCCTGCCACGTATGAGGGCCTTTTGGGCCGAATATTTTGTTGGGCTTCGATCATAGTCCGAGTAGGGGATGTCCTAAGCCTCTTCCCTTTGTCAATCTATTCTTTGGGCAGCACCCGTTAGAGCACCTACCAGGTCCTTTTGGGCCTCCTCAAATGCTATAGGCATCTCATTTCTTTCTTCTTTTTGGATGGCTTGGGTCTCTTTGGGCCAGCTTATTTTTATGCACATTAAACAAAATGGACTCGTTACAGAGACGTTAAAATCAGGGGACATTGTACTTTTTCAAACAATAAAAAAATATTTATAATTATGTCAAACTTTAGAAAAAATTATTACAATTTAACCTAAATTAAATTAATATAAAAACTAGAGGAAAGGAAAACGAAATACCTTCTGTATGCATGCTCTAAAAGCATGTATATCCTTTTCTATTGTAAAAGTGTCTGAAAATATTCTACGCAACACCAAATTTAAAATATAAATATATATAACCATACTTTTAGTTTACGCCCTAAAAATAACTTTCATGATTGATAAAATATAAATGGAGTAGAATGCCTATACTATTGTTCATAAAATATAAATATATATCTATATATTTGATGTGCATCAAAATGAACTGTCCAAAGAAGTTTAAGCGGTAAAAAAATAAATAAATAAATACAAAGTCCATAAAATCCCCCGGAGGCCTAGGTCAAGAGATGGGCCCATAAGGCCCCTAAGAAACCAAAGGGGACCTGGCAAGTGGCCCCAAAGAATAGATTGACAAAAAGATGACCAATAGGCCCTTAAGGACATGTGGCGCCCTAAAAAAGAAACCCAACTGAGAGAAGGTTCCTCAACAACTTTCCTGAAAATCCATAGGGGACTCAGCCTTATCCTCCAAAAGATCTCAATAGATTCCAACAAATCCCCTAGTCTTAGGGTGTATCCTCCAGCTACCCCTCAAATCTAAGGAGGACCAACCAGGTACTGGAGGACTTTGCACCAAATTTGAAGGAGGATCAGCATTATCCAACACATTTGAGACCATAATCCCTCCAAAATCTGTGACCTTTTCCACAAACCTTATAATTGCCTATAAATAGAGGTCTCCCCCAACGAGAAGGACATGCTCAACCAGGAGGACATTGACCTTCATACATTCATCACATTCACATATTCACAAGTTCAAGGGACACCCTTCATACCCTCACACATTCACATGTTCTTCACTTTTAGTCTACCAATTATATTTTTTTATCCTTTTTTGCTACCATGTTGGCTTAAATGAGCATTGTAATTTCCTACTCAGAGCCTTAATTTTGTATCAATCTTTCTATTGTACACAAAATCGAGCAATAACACTATCTTCTTCACTCATTTAACCATTTTTACCTTCTACCCCTTGTTTCACCACTTCCCACTTCAAGTGGGCCGAACACCTCTCATCATTTATTTAGTACGCGCATTTTTGCAAGCATCACTATTATATCCTCAATTAAACTTTCTCAAAATAACCATCATTTTTATTAATTAGTTTTATTAATATTTTCTTATTTATACACATTTAGAACTAATTTATTTCTAGAGTAAATTATAACAACCTCCTATGAGGTTTGGTATAATTACGAATACTCACTCGTTGATTGAAAAATTATCAGTACCCCTTGATTTTAATAGCCGTCTAACAATTAGTCCATTCCGTTAGTCCCCGTTAGGTTTTCATCAATTTTTTATCATACACTGAGCAAAATATCGTTGTGGACTAAAACTTATAATTTTTTTTATTTTTTATTGACTAAATGGATAAATTTTTTATAAATTTTAAATTTTTCATCCACTTCATCCGATTTTTTTATAAATTTTTATGTTTATTTAAAAAAAATACAGCAAGGGTATAGTTGACAATTTCATACCTCCATCCAAAAATTACATAATTTCATCAAACATCAGGGGGTATTTGTAATTTTTCAAACAACAAGAAGGTATTCATAGTTATACCAAACCTCAAGGGAGGTCCCTTGTAATTTACCCTTTACATTTTTATTAGCTTTAATAAGTTATTCATTTTATTATTTTTTTATTTAATATTTATTTATACACATTATATTTATTATGTATCTATGGTATATATTAACTCACTACTCCACTTTTAATTTAAATTTCACTTATTAAAAATTCTTTTTAGCTAAAAATTAATTTGGTGATAATTTAATACGCAAAAGATTAAAATATATTAAGAATAATATAATTATTCAAGACATAAGGGACAATTTAATCAAATAAGAAGATAAATGTTATATTTGTTAGTTTACGAGGTAGATGTTACATAAAAAATAATCGAGGGGCGAAATATAATTAACATTTATTATTATTACTACTATTATTATAATAATAATATAGATCAGGAGGGTGTATCTTTTCTTTTTCCCCATCTTGGATCAAGTATTAATTAATTACTACCTTAATTAAGTGATTCGAATTTAATCAAAAAGTTCATATCAGCAATAAAATTTATATTATATTAGTATGATGTGATCCATATATTAATTTATTACATCCACACTCGATGCATATATGAATTTATCTTCAGGTTCGAGCAATAATAGAGAATATATGGATTTTATTAATTAAAATGCATTTAAGACAATCCACACTCGATGCATATATGAATTTATCTTCAGGTTCGAGCAATAATAGAGAATATATGGATTTTATTAATTAAAATGCGATTAAGACAAATACGTTAGGTGAAATGTGAAATTCCACAAGTCCTTTTCTTAAATTTGGTACTAAATTTGAGCAATTTGATAAAATGAAAAAGATGGTTGAAAAATGGAAAAAATTAAACCAATTACGTAACTTGTAATAACCAATAATTTAGAAAAAAGAGCGTGCGTCTACTCATAAATTATATATACTAATAAATAAGCACACTCGACGTGTAGACAAAATATATATTAAAAAAAATAATATCAATATATTTAATTATAGTTATATATTCATAAAGAAGAGTATATTAATCAACGTTTCTGCAATTTATAGATGTAGATGTCCATAAATGTTTTACTAACCGAATAGATGTAAATGTTCTTTCCATAGCCCTCAAAAGGAACATGATTATGATATAGCTTATTCATTATTAGACAAAATGACAAATTAATATAAATGTGTTGTTACAAAAAATAGAATTTGGTATTTTTTTGTGATTTGCTATTCTAGATGAATTTGGATATCTCTCGACTACTCGAGTGTGTATTTATAAAAATTGAGGAACAGTCTTCCAATATTTAAATTAGTAAATAAATTAAAAAAAATATGACACTAGGACATAGTAGAGTAGCATGTATGGCCCGTATTTATAGGAGTAACATTTAATTGTATGATTTTACGTATACCATAAATACAATTGTAGTAAGGAATGGAAGAATCAGGGGAGGAGGTTACCTATAGGATAGGTCATACCATTCCATTATGTCGTCTTCGCTAGAGTTAAATTACATGTGGGTCCCCCCAATATTCCTGAATCTCATAGCCTTCCAATTCAAGCATAATAACACAAAATTTATTTATTTATTTTTTTACTATACAACATCATTAATTATATTCAAATATAAAATGCCGAGTTAAATATATTAATATTTTAAAGCAAATAAACCAAAAATTATTATGATGAAATATATACACATATCTCGACATTTGTTTCAACCCCTTTTTTTTTAAACAAATTTGAAATCCAATTTTGTATTTAGACAAGATTCATTGAAAAAAAAATAACAAGATTCATTGTGTATATGATTATTTATAAATAAAATAAATAATATAATATTTATACACGCTGTGTTTATAAATTAATTGAAATAAAAAATTCAACCAGCCCACCCCCTTAAGTGTAAAATTAGTGTACCTAAGTTGATGTAGTTTAGGTATCTCTTTCAAAAATTAAGGTCAAATATTAATCTACGTAACCTATCAAAGAAGTTCTAATCTTTTATAACCTGCTAGTTATTATAAGTAATAATGTATTTTGTTCGACTCAAATTTTAAATATGTGTCAACTACTGATAAATGTAATACGATATTATATATATATATATATATAATTTACCTTGAGAAATTTTAATTTGAATTGACCATATTGATTATACGCAAATATTGAAGTAAATTGTATTTATTATGTAAATATTTAAATAAATCAAATTTTTGTCTTCAAATGTTTTGTTTTATTTTTTATTGGAAATATTGATAGCTCGTTCGTTTTTTAATTTATATAATGTTCATGAAACATTTTATATATAATATGAATTTTTGTAATTACAATATATTATTTAATAATTAATAATTTAGAATTAAAAAAATGGAAGTGGCAGCAAGTGTGTGTTATAAATGAGACATAACTTACGCACATACGACTCTCTCCACAATTACTAACTTTACTTACACAATTCTCTCACCGCATTAACTTCCTCCACCACCATCGCCGCCGTCGCTACAACATGACGGCCAAGGACTGCGGCCACCATGAGGATGACCGGAGAAAGCTCTACCGCCGCCTCTTCGCGGCCTTCCTCGGCTTCGTCGTCGCCGTCCTCTTCATAATCCTCCTCGTCTGGCTCATCCTCCGCCCCACCAAGCCCCATTTCGTCCTCCAGGACGTCACCGTCTACGCCTTCAACGTCACCCCGCCCAACTTCCTCACCTCCAACTTCCAAATGACCCTCTCCGCCCGCAACCCCAACGACAGAATCGGCATTTACTACGACAAGCTGGACGTCTACGCCTCCTACCACAGCCAGCAAATCACGCTCGCCACGCAGCTCCCCACATCCTATCAGGGCCACAAGGACATCACCGTCTGGTCTCCCTTTCTGTACGGAAACACCGTCCCGGTGGCGCCGTACCTAGCCGTGTCCCTGAACCAGGATCAGATGGCGGGAACGGTGCTGGTTTACATCAGAGTGGACGGCAGAATCAGGTGGAAAGTGGGGACGTTCATCTCCGGGAAGTATCATCTGTACGTGAACTGTCCGGCGTACATAAATTTCGGAGACAGAAGTAACGCCGTCGTGGTTGGGTCTGCTATCAAATATCAACTGATTATGGACTGCCATGTTGATGTTTGAGCTTTATCACCAGGCCGTTCATGGTTGGTTTATTATAATTATTATTATTTTTTTTTTTTGTATTTTTGGGTATTAGTTTAAAGTTCTTGATCATATTATAATTTTATGTCATCTTAATTTGAAATTATATCGAATATTAGAATTTGCAATTTATCATCTTATGGTGATAAGAAAATTTCTGGTCTAAATTTTGTTAAGTCTGTCTAAATTGATATTTCATCTTATGTTTTACTTTTTATATAGATGTATTAAAAATATAAAATCTTCATTGAAATGTATAAGTATTATAAATTTTGTACATATAAAAGTGAAATAGAATATAATTATAAAGATTAATTCAAATTATAGAATCAAACTAAATTTTGTTTTATGGTAAATTACATACATAAACCTGATGTTAGACCTAATTACATAAGTACCACGTATATTTTTTGAAAAATTACAAGTACATCCTTGAGGGGATGTTAGTGTAAAGCATGTGTTCTTTGAAAAATTACAGGTACAATCCTAAAGGGGTGTTAGCGTAATTCATCTTAAAGGGTATTTGTGTAAAATTTTGCCACTAAAAATTATATTCTTTATTACAACTACAACATCAAGATGTATATTTATAATTTCATTAAACAAAATAAATAAATTTATAATTAGATATAACCTCAAAAATATTAAATATAATTTTTCTATCTAGGGTTTATATGTGTATACATGCATAAGTTGCAACTCTTTTACTTCTCTTGGTTCCCAACATTTATTTCATCTTCTTGATAACTTCTCAGTTTCATCTTCATCCTTGTCTTCAAATGACCAAAACGCCCCGAGGACTTTTGGATTTAGTGTTTCTTTTCCTGTAGTGGGTGTCAAGAAATTTCGACATAAAGTCCGAGGGGCAATCATAGTAAGATGTAAAGTTTAGGGATCAAAATTAGGTCTTGACTTGATCATGCTACTTTCATAACATAAGCAAACTTATATCCCAAAAATACTAATTTGGCCCCAATGGGTGTCAATGTGATATAAATATATAATACAAGGACTTGAACAGGAAAGAAAAGTTGTTCACCTGTCTTTGTAGTATCTTGTGATGATTGAACCTTAAAAGAGAAGAAAAATATAAGCATAAAGAAATGTGTGTGGATTGTGTAAAGGCAAAGGAAGACAGAGTTCAATGAGTGTTGACATAGCTACGTAGAGATTAATAATTTAAGTGGTTGATGGTAAGGATGAGTGTTTTGGTTCCTCCAAAGTTTGTGGTACTTAACATACCAAGAACTTTGTTGCCCAAAAGGAAACATATATGCAGAGGTTTAATGTAATGTAGAGATTAAGTAGCAAGAATCTAACATCATGGGTGGTCCATTAATGGCTAAATTTTTTCACTAATATTTTGTATATATTTGAATCTCATCGAGGACTGATTTGAACTAGAACGCATTGTACTTTAAGGTTGTGAAGTAGCTAGGGTTATCTTGATTTAAAATCTTATTATTATCTTACCTTAGAAAATCACAATCACGATACATTGATAGGACAATGATATATTTTCTAGCATTCAAATCAGTGTGGTGGTTATGAAAAGGTTTGACAGATGAATTACTCACGTCAATATATATATATATGCATATGATCTGTTGGATTGAGTTTCGTTGATCTTATAACTAGTACGTATCTTATGTATTAGATTATGAATAATGTAATGCGAGCTGACTCCATCCGAATAGAAACAGAGGAATTCTGTTTTATTATTACGTAATTTTCACAATTTTCAAGGATGTTTTGATCTTTACTTTATAATTTATTAGACCCCATATCGAGAATATATAGATCTTCACTTTATAGAAATGTATTATAAGTTAATAATAATTCACTCTGTCTAACTCTCACGATATGAACATTTAGAATTGGTTAAATATTTTCAAATTTAATACGATCTAAACTTTTTTTTTTCAAAAGAGAGAACTATACTTAATAAAGCATATATACATATTGTGTATGTGTGTGTGTGTTTTTTAGGCTTTGATCTTAGTCTCGATTTCTGATGAGTTACACAGCATAATTTTAGGATCATGCTACAGGAAGATGGACTCCGAAAGCTATGACGACTTACATCGGAACTCGATTAACATGCTAATTAATTGTCCCCACGAACTTGAAATTGATGATTGCAACTTCAAGAATTATTACAGGGTTTTGCAAACTATTGGAGTACCGGTAGGGTATCTCTCATTTTTAATATTGGTGATGCAACGAAATTAGAAATTAAATGTTAAGGCTGGCAGATGATCTATCAAAATCAATCATATTTTTTAGGGTAAATTAAATGGACATTCCAGATATGAAGTCTAATTACATAATTATCTGTTATATACAAAAGTATGAAATATAATTTTTGAAATTGTAATTGTAGTTATAAGTATCTTTTTTGTGAAATTTTACACAAACATTCCTTGCAGTATATTGCACGAACACCCTTTAAAAGATGTACTTATAATTTGACAAAGGCAAAAAGTATATTATATTAATATTACAATAGGGTGTACCTATAATTTTATAAAGATAAAAAGTGATTATAAAATTAGATCGAATTTCAGGTAATATCGGAAAGACAAAATCTTGTGAATATAGGACTGCGTTAGCACTGGAACAGACAGAGTCGGATTAGGTTGGGTTTTGAATTAGTCAGGGGAATGTCTTTTTCAGTTTGGAGAGCAACAGCAGCAGCAGGAGCCTTTTTCAGTTCATGAAATGAATGAAGTGTGACTACATAAGCAAATCACCTAACACTATAAATTTTTAATAAAATTATGTTATTATTCAACATACCTTTTTCTTATTGTTCTTTTTTAGAATATTGTTTTGATAAATGTGTTTTTATAGATATAATTTATTATATCGTTTATTACTTTTCAAATATCAAAAGTTGATTTGATACACCAATAATTTTTAAATTACAAAAAACTGAACAAAATCAGAAGCCGTAAGCCTTATGGGATGTTTGCAAATATTTACCCACTTGATTTTATCAAAACACTGGACGATATATAAATAGTCCAATCTGATATACACCAAATAACTTAACAAAATAATTCACAAAGGAAAACTTTCACGAAGTTCAATCGTGTGTGTAGTCCTACCCAGAAGTATACCTAACACATTGCTTCTTGATCACACTGTACGAAGCTGACTGTTGTTGAGTTTTGCAACTCCCCAGTCTTTTCCAACTCCTGGTCGGAAGTGGAACTAAATAGAAAGACCACGTGGTACAGATATACGGTAATGTCCTGATCCGAGCCATAGTGTTTCACCATCTATTCTGGAGTGAACAAGACAACAAGAACGTGCTCGTGTCTATATCCGACTTATATCACGACCAAACACAAAAGTCGTCAACCAGTTGATGGCTACGTAAAATCGGTTCCTCCAGCTTACGACACGAGTGAGATATGCCGAGCGCCAAATGAACCAGCTGACGAATCCGGCCAGCGACAGACCTTTTCCTTCCTGATGACAAAAGATGAAATGATTTGGGCCACTTGTGGCAGGTTTTTTTAGTAGTTAAAGTTATTTTTCATGAAAAAGGGAGGAAATCTTAACCTTGCTCTGCCTGAGGTCAACAAGGGCCTTGTACCTCCCAATGGTAGCCATGCTCCCCAAATGCCTATACACAAACGGGCTCCCAAAATCCAACTCTTTTGCAGCATCAGCACGTCCACCACCGGCCTTGCCTAAGTGGTTCAACAGTTTTGCAAGATATTTTCCCTGTCGTTCTGCCACCTGAAACAAATGTTATCTCAATTAGGCATTTAGGACACTTGAATTGGATGGTTCTGAAGTGCGGTACAAGCATATTTTCAATTAGCCCACTTTTGGTTTCTACATAACACAGTCAAGTTGTAAATACTGTAAAAACTTGGTACTACTTTAGACAGTGCTGTTAACATAATTGTATGAAAATGATGAGTGAATATTCAGGTTTTGGTCCTAAGGAAGATTTCTCTGATCTTATAGATGATACTATACATTCGCATGGTAATCAAGCAGTCATCCATCAGGAAAACGACGAGTGATGATTAAGTCCCAAATCAATCTGAGATGTTCATAACTCCATCGATTTCTGAAAAGCATATCTGACAGTATCCAGTAGCATACCTGGGCTAAGGCTGGTAGAACGGGCCTGCCAGTATTTTCAAGAAACCCACTGCAGTCACCAATTGCAAACACGTCCTGGACAGAAGGGACACGTTGCCATTCATCAATGCCAATCCTGCAGTAACATGAACTCCATTCACCCTTCAGTAAAGGAAATTGGACATATCGAGAATTTTATTAGATGGGTTCAATTAAAAACAGAAAAAAAAAACCATGACGATTGTTTCAGGAAATTGTGAAAAAATGCAGACTAAAAATGAATAGAGCAAGTATATATCTATCAACTCCGTGATAATAGTAAGCAAAAGAGGCCACTAGAAGTAAGAGTTGCATGCATACACATTGAACTAGATCATAGTGATCACTCTACATACAAATGGAAGTCTGGAGTAAGGGGAGAATCAATGAAATTCATAAGAAATCTAAGAGGCAAGAGCATCAGAAAATAGTTCACAGGGACACAGGTTCTATTAAATAGATGTCCTCTGTGCTGGTCCTATATCCGCAAGCTAAATTTCTCTTCAGATACATACAAAGACATTTAGCATATATAAAAACCGCCGGCTCCTTTAAAGAGTGCCCAAGTTCCAAAGAGTTTCCATCACAATCTTTTGAGAAGCTTAAATTTATAGCCAAAAACTACATATTGGAAGAAAACAACTAACAGATATCCTTTAGAGCCAAAATATACCTTCCGCCAGGTGCTTTAGGAATTTCCAGGGAATTCACGAATGCTGAAGGACCAACCCCTGTGGACCACACTAAAACACCATATGGAATCTCAGTATCGTCGCTAAGAATTATCTTTTCAGCTTGGACATCCTTCACAATTCCACGGACAAGACGAACTCCTGACTGAGAAACTGGTGTGTAAATATCAAATAGATCCACAAATTAACATAAAAAAGTGAATGCTATATATCCAGAAATTGGTAAAAGGAATTCAGGATGGCAAGTAAACATTGTAAAGAATACAATTTAAACCATTCCCCAGAACAAACTAACACTAGAACTTGGTGGATTGATGAGCAAAATTTAGAAAAGGAAGAAACCTGCTGGTTATTTTTAACAGGATATAACTAGCAAATGCACGATACTGCATGCTTGCACAGGGGAGCAAAATGTTCCCTACCTAACCGTATAGGATTCCTGACGGCATATAGAAGACTAACACTAGCCAAACAACCACTAGAGCAGGGATAATTTACGAAACCGAGGTAGATGCTGGATTTTTTCCGGGTTCAAGGATATCAAATTAGAACAGAACTTATGCTGAGTAACACATAAGTTGTCACATTCTTGTTCCTCCATCGCTGCTCTCACATTCCTCAGTAAAATTATAGTTAATAGCGCACAACTATGATGAACATGTGAAATCCGTGGCAAAGGACAATCAATCTCACCAAAGCCATTACCAAACACAGAAAATAAAGGGGGCATGCTAAAGCAGAAGATGAGCATAAGCAAAGTGTCTTTACTGTGATTAAGTCAAACACAAAATAATTTCTTTCTCAATAGCTGCTTATTTGATTCAGTTCTGATGCAATATGCTTAAAAAGTTGTCATCAAGAATTGTGATATTGGATAATATCTAAATGCATATCCCATAATCAGTAATTCCTCACCTTGGTCAATTGCTTAATTGCATATTTTCTGAGGCGATCATCGAAGGATGATAGAATCTCATTTGCCTGCAAGGTGAGAAACATAAGATTGAGGACATAAGATTCAATTCAATGAGTTTGACTCCAACTATGCAGAAAGCATCTACATTATCCCTGTAACAGATGAGAGCTAGAAGACAACAGAGATTTTATCACAGTAAATCTACGCAAGTTTTTTCAGCCTAACCTCAACCAGAGTAACATGAATATAATCTTTCACATGTGCGTATCTTTGATGAACATCCTTCTGTATAAAGTCACTAAGTTCTCCACTGAACTCAACTCCTGTGGGACCACCTCCAACAACAACACAATGCAGAAGCCTACGCTTCTCTTCATCAGTTATTCCTGTTTTAATACCCAACTCAACAGCTAATTAGAAAAAGTTTAGCTCTTTACGCATCATTCAGTTAAGGTTTAATATCTAGATTTTCTGATACCTGGCACATCTGACAGCATCAGATTTAGCAGCAGTTTCCTCCTGATCTCCTGAGCATGATGAACTTCACGAAGAAAGGTTGCATGTTCATTTGCACCCTTAATTCCAAATGTAGAAGCCTGTGCTCCAGAAGCAATTACTAGCTTGTCGTATGCAACTTTGAAGTTCCATGGATCTAAGGTTTCCACACCTTCAGTGACAGTTTGGCAGTGAACCTAGCATGACGATTTGAGCTTTCTAAAATTAGGCCACACTTCAATATAGATAAAAGGTCAATATCAGAGTTTCAATGAAGTGATTATGTATTCCATGGCACTTGACAATTGCACTTTTATCGAACTCTGGATGAGGCCGTGCTCTAGATTTCAGAAACAAGATACAATTTCGACATGGATTCATTCCTTCCCTATGGTCAGTCATTACAAGAACACTATTGTCTCTGGCAGCTAGCTTAGCTACAGTACAGGGAAGACAACACCTTACTCAATTTTATCCCTAAGATTATCAGCTCGGGCAGGTCAGTTAGCTCCATAGCTAAGCAATTCTTGAGGGCAAAGGTAAGCTATTTGGTGTTAACTATGAATTTCATAAATTGAGTTTGTTTCAATCATTACATTGAACTATGAATTACTATTTATAGATTGGGTTAACATTATGACAAGCAAACAATAGTTCCAAATCTTCCATCTTTGGTACACATGTCGGTTTTATTGAGCAAATTCATGAGCACCCCAAGATAGCAATACATAAGGTTGTTTCATACCAAAAACAAGAAACAAACCTATGTGGAAAAAAATGTGGGAACACAGAAAGGAAAAATAAAATATGTTCAGGAAGCCATTCCAGAAAACAAAATTGAATAATCATATAACCAGAGTTAGAAGATATCACCAAACCAACCTGAGAATTTTTCCAACCACTGATCCAAGCAATTCGGCGGACATGTAGAGCACGCAAGTTAGACTATATCTTTTAGCATATTACATACAGAGATTTTTCTAGAGCTTGCACACTATTTCCAGAATTAGAATTTTCATGTTCCACATATGAAGCTAGCAGAGGTACTTATAAGCATGACCGAGTGTACACTACGCGAACACAGATAAAAGCGATAAGAAAACCACAACATATGTACGCTCCCATTTTTTATTATATGTTCCGCTGGTTAAATCTTTTTGCTCATCAGCACTTACTCATTATTATGTACCAATGTAATTCCTTTACGAGTTATGTACCAAATGTTGATGCTTTTCAGACTTCATGAGGACATTTTGCACTGGCTACAATTACGAAGGGCCACAATGCAAAACCAAAAACATCACCTACTTTATAACCACAGGATAGAGAATAACTTTTTCATTAGCCTATTGCTCAAGAAAACCTTCCTTATAACTATCTTAAGACTAGCAGAATGCCAATAGTTCCTTTTGAAACGAATGTCTTCCTCTTCTGCCGCTGCTTCTTTCTCCATTTTTCCTTTTTGGTTTCAGGGACTTCTTTTATTTCCAAGATAAAATATCTTGACTTACTCCAAGAAGTCGACATTCTTCCAATATTTCATCTGTTCAAAATTAATTTCATATCTCACCCTATCATCCTTCTTAAACAAGGATCCATAACAGATGCAAAGGTCTCCCATTTATTCGAAGATGATAGTACAAACATTTGACAAATACATCAGCAAAATTCATGAAATTCCTACTCCAAGCTTTACTTAGAACTACACTATCATGTCCAAGAAAGTAATCAATGAAGTACCGGATACTAATTTGAAGTTCTTTACTTCTCCACAGAGAGAAAAAAAAAGAAGCACGAAAATCAAAACAAACAGGAAACACTCTCTCCTTCTCAAACAATCACAAAAAGGGAATACCTGGTGATTCTGGAAGTCAACCCCAGTACAATTAGCCAAGAAGAAATAAGAACCGGGTTCTCTCGAAATGGCGGGCTGGATCCTCCCGATCGGCTCAGCAACCGACCGGAACTCAAGCGTTCCTACACAAGTGGAAGCGAGGAGTGGAGTGAACACCATGTGATTTCTGGGTGAGACACAGACAACATCATAAATCTTGGTATCAATATCCTTGATGAGCCTGCACCCGGCCCAACCCGAACCCAGAACCACCACTCTTGGCTTCTCGTCCCCCTTCGTGGGCCCCAGACCGGGATACTTCTCTTGAGGGTGGGTGCTGAAATGCCGCAACAACTGGGTGAGTGACGGCGAACGAGTAACGAATATCGCCGCCGCTGCTCTGCGCGGCGACGACGACGGCGACTGTTTACTGAAAGTGGCGGAGAGCTGGATAAAATTTCTGAACCACGGCATCGTTTTCTTTTTAAAAATTTTTTGGTATATTTTTGGGATGATGATGACTGTTTTATTCTTGTATTAATTAATCTTGATTATTCGGAGAAGAAAAATCTCCATAAATGTGGGAGGTTGAAGCCTGAAGGTCTAAGGGGGCTGCTTGGACTGCGGCTGCTGAAATGGTGGCAGCTTGGAGTAGTCAACACATGGCAACTGTATGAAGTAAATCTGGTCTTCTCCTTTTCTTTTATTAAATGTACAAAAGATCAATTTTATTTATAATTTTGACACTAATACTTCTTTCCATTGGGATGAAAATTAAATTAAAATACATAAAAATAATAATACGTAGTTATAGATAAATTGATAAAAATAACAAGATAAGTCCATTTTCGTTTACATCGAAATTGCGTGAAAAAATACTAATATAAGATTCCAAAAAAAAAAAAATCTCTGTTTTAATTTTTATTTACTCATCAAATTCTAAAAGTTACAAAACAATAAAGGATGGACAGATTGGATTATGTGGTTATGAATGAGCTCAAATAAACTAATAATAGGTAAGATCTAGCTAGATTTATTTTTCCAGTATCAGATCTGAGGTCATAAATTACAAGCCTAGTTAGATCTTAATTAAGTCTCATTTTTGTTTTAAGTATGTGCGAACTGTCTCGAAAGTCAAGAAATATACTGTAATAAGATGGGCAAGTTAAACTATAATTCTCCTCTGCAAGTTCGGAACTGAATTCAAACTTTGGTTCAGTAACAGGAAGCGGCTGTATCCACTTTATTCTTCTCTTTAAAATATTAATTAATAATTAATTAAGAATGTTCGCTCTTAAGAATTTCCACTTTCCAAGATGATTAATTATTCTACTGAATTTCTAAAATATATATTTTTTTTGTTAACGCAATAGTTTTAAATATAATTCCGTGGACGTCGTTGTAGATAAAGATCATGATAACAAGGGCCCGTGGGCGAATAGGCCAAAAATATATGTGAATCCAATTTCAGATATATAGAGTTAAATTAAAATGACTTGCTCTAAAAATAAATAATTAAATCATATATATTTCCTCTTTTGAAATAATAAAAGAACTTTTCTTTTGAGTTTCTGCATTTGAAAAAACTTTTCAATTATACTATAAATACAAATAGTGACACCACCATATTTGATATTTCTGAAAAGGGGGTGTATTAAGTATACAACTCTCATGAGGAAAAATAGTTATAATCAACCCTATATTATAGTATAAAGTTATTCAATTTCGTATATTTTTCATGATAACACTCTTCCTCCAGTCGTTTGGTCTGTTCTGCCAGTTAGTGTTGGTAACAAACTTACCTCTGTCAACATGGATGTGTTCGTCTTTGCTTCTCTTAGCAAGTTTTCTCCCATGTTCTCTTCCCCATTGCTGCAAATAAAAATACTAAGAGTGGCCTTAGCATATAACTATGATGTACACCAAACATTTATTATTTTTGCAACTAAACAGTGACAGATTCTTCACAATATATGTAAGCCACCCTAACGAAAAGTTGAATAAAATTTAGGCAAGCAGAAGCAAGAACACGTCATCGACCATGAACAATGCATAGCAGAATATACTAACCCCTGTATCTCTTTAACACATGCTGATCTCTTAAGCTATTACAACAATTACAATGACGAACCATGGTAATGCCATACGAATTTTACATGTTATAAACACATTGTGGAGAAACTTTTTATGTTAAGCTCTTGCATAGCAGTAGCCTGCAGTACCAAGGTCAGAGTTGGGGGCCTGGGAAAATGTGTAACTAGTTCATCAAGCACAAAAGGTCCAACCAGTTCACTCAGTTATGTCAATTTCTATGAATAGATCATATAAGCTGGAAACTGAATCCAGAATTTACCAACACGAATTATACTAAAGGGAGTGCATATATTATGCTTGCTCATCACCCACAAATTGTGACTCTTCCACGAATTACTTGCACAATATTGGTGTTATCCTCGAAATTATTTTCTGTCACATATAACTCATAGCAAATTAGTTACTATTAAGAAAATAATGTCAAATAGCAAAAAGCCAGGAACACATAAAAGGATAGCAAATACCTGTGAATTATTCAATCATACTGACAACAAAGTGCGAACAAATACATGAATGGCCATATGCTAATAAGTGAAAAAGCGAATTCGCATAATACCTTTCAATCTTGGCGATCCATCCGACTAAGAACGAAATTCTTCCGTAATATTCTCATCAACAACAGTAAATGCTAATCTTCATACAGTTTTTTCCCTGAATGCTGAAAGTTTAAAAGAGGTGCAGTTATTATGTGCAAATCCTTTTGCCAAAATCACAAAACGAATACTCGATATCACCACGTAATCCACACAAATGAACGACCTCAATTCCATATAAAAAAGTATTAACAAAACAACCAATCTATGTGAGCCGTAATTCAGAAATCAAAAACTAAATCACAGAGCCCTTACACAAAACCAAGAGCTGCAGCTACTCAAACTAAAAACGCTGATTTCACTGAAACTGAACCGCGAAAATTCACTATAAATTTCAGCATCCGCACATTACCAATTCCTCTAAATCTGGAAAAATAGAACAACACATGCGTTGCATTAACGTAAAATTTAACATAAAAAATCAAGCTATAAATTTACCGTGTAATTTCCGATCGAAGCGTCCAAATATACAGAGATCAACTAGGCAAGCCGGAGCCTGGAAACCCGAGAGAGGAACTACAGTGAAGGCGCAATTGATACAGAAGAAAGGTAGTCGAGAATCAACTAAAAGCGCTGAACTTTGTGGGCTGAGACAAATGCAGGATAAGCCCAGCCCAAAAATAGGCCCATTAAACATAATCCGTTTTGGAGCAGTCAACCGTCAAGGCAAGCGTGATGGGGTCTCTGTCGCCTCGTGGCGAGCATTAGTTAAAAAGCATTACGCGCCAAAAGATCGGCAGCGTAACGGTGCAAATTCAAGGCGCGAATCGCCGATCCAAACATGTCTTAAACCCCACTAATATAAAGTCATAACTAAACCTATTTTCCCAAAGGAAACAAAAAAAGGGAGAGAGAGAAATTTAACTAACAACCTATTTTAACATTACAAAAAAAAAGAAAATAGCACATAATGTGAGTAGAAATAAATAAATAAATAATTTTTCCCTTTGTTTAGTTATGAGATTGAGTAAATAATCCTCATCACATCCCAAAGAAAAAAGATATGAATTGCCCACGTTTACCTAAAAATTCGAAATCATCGGAAACTGTTCATTGTTTTTCCTATTTTTCTAAATTAAAATCTAGTCAATCTCGCAAATATTTTATAATTCTAAAATAAAATATTGCTTATTCTTTTTAATAAATTTATACAATATAAATAAGTAATGTTTTACATCTGTTATCCACAAAATGCTTTGCGTTATAATTTATTAGAGTCATTTTGTTACATATTGTTGAATATTGGGTCGAGTTAGCGGACTCGTGACCCAATATAAGTTCATCTTTGAAATAGAGTTTGAGTCTCTCAAATACATATTGGGATAATGACTCATTTAGGATAAATCCTATCTAAGATAGAGTTTGTAGTCTTTCAATTAAGATATGGACTCCTCTTAGGGATAGGTTTATGTACACTTATAAATAGGGTACATGATTGTTATCAAATGACAACACATAAACACTAATGTGATACAAAATGAGTTGATCACAATAATCTCTCCCTTTTTCTCTTTATGTTTTTTCTTGGAACATCACCATAGGCTCCTTGAATTTGAGGTGTGTAAATGAATGCATTACTCTAGTAGTGATCCATCAAGAGAGTAAGGTACGTTCGTGGTGTGCACAAAATTTAGAGCAAGATTTGACGTGGGGTAGATCTTGAAGTTGTTCGTGGGGTGGCCTCGAATCAATGGGGAAAACGATGTGTTCGTGATTCATAAAAGGCATAGGCTTATAGACGAGGTTGATCCGTATGGGTGGATCGACATGTTTCCATTACTTAAGGTTAATTTGATCCACAATTATGTGCTTATATGACTAGAATAATGATTTTCATAATTCCACAAATAAGGAGAGAACATTAAAACCCCCCTCGTCTATGTGAGACTAAATGGGTATCCGCCATAATTATTATGTAGATGTTGATGAGTCAAATTTTACGAATTAACTTCACTTAACACTTCAAGTGGATAGTTGCTTAAAGGGAATTGATATCCCTAATGACTAGGAATGAAGCTAAGACTATAGGTTGATCTTTTATCTATGAGCAAGATCATTGAAAACATGTAGTTTCTAAATGTAAATGCAAAAAAGATAGTTTATAAAGGTCAATTGACGGTGAACTATTTACGCCGACTTGAGGGGGTGTAGTTTTGAGATATTTTTCATGAAGGTGAAATTATTTGAATTCGTCATAGCCACTATCGCTACTTTTATCTAGGTGTACTTAGATAATGATGGTTGACATATCCAAATGAGAAGTGGACATGAGGATAGTCTTCTTGTTAATTTAAGCAATGGGCAAGAGCAAGTTTGATGCTTGAAAGCTCCAGGTGGGCAAGCTATCATTTGATAAGCTTAACGATGATCGAAATGCTCACCGAATATGGCAACATAGTGAGAGAATGGAACTCTCATTGCTATGTGGGCGAAAATATTTGATGGCTAAAAGTGATATAGAGGTATCGCCAAATAGAGTGATTGTCTTTCACATAGATATAAGGAGATCATATGATACATACTTAGTGTTCACATACTAAGATTGTATACATGTCATACTATCCTTATTGATACTTCATAATCACATTGTTCTTAGATAAATGAGATGTCTTGAAATTGAAAGAAGAAAAGAAATGCTAATGAGTACTAATTCATTAGGCGCTGTAGAATGTTTGATGGACAATATGTGTGCTCAACAGGTCTAGTGCTCAACAATTAAAATGCTGACTAGACATCAAGATGATCCTTATTATACATTTAATGTTAATTCGATCTACAATTATGTGTCGATATGATTAATATTTATGTGCACATAATCATTTAATTATATACTAGATTTATTAATGAGATAATATATGAATTATGGATTATTCTTCTATTATATATATTTCTTTCTTTTTTGTGTGTGTGTGTGTTGGGGGGGGGGGGGGGGACAACACACAAAAAAAAAAAAAAAAGGCTTTTACTCTAATCTTTAGCATTATAGAGGTTTCTTTCAATAACACCCTTTGGACCATTGGCATATAGCCATGTGTTGCCACCACCTGAATTACCATACATACCCCTCACTACACATCAAATGTAATAAGCTACACTTTTTGTGAAGATTGACTTATGTTAAAATACCATAAACCAAACATAACCAAATTTACAAGTGTAGTTACTTTACATCTCTTGTTTTTTTTTTATCTTGTTTTTATCATTACAAATTAAATTAAATTTATAAAAAATACTTTATTTAATTAAAAATAGTCATCCTATGGCTGTATTTTAATCAATATATGCACGATTAAGTATATAACATGCAAGTCCGTCAAAAAATATGTAAATTTACATATCCCAAATAATATATTACAATACGAAAAAAGTGAATAAAAATTGAATTTTGGAACTGGGTGTTACAGAGCAATGCATATTCAAGTTGATTCATTTATGTGAAATTTGTACCAAATTTTGGTAAGTATTTTATTGTAGTATTTAATATTTAAAAATTTTATAATGGTATTTGTAAGGAAGGGGTAAATGAGTAAGAAAGTGGTTCCCTCCACATCTATATCCGAACTCTCCTCTCCATTTTCTTTCCCTCTTTTTTATTGCTTCTCTCCCAAATCAGATCTCCCCCAACTCCAACTCCCACTTCCATTCGTAATTTCCCTTCCCTCTTTTTTATTGCTTCTCTCCCAAATCAGATCTCCCCCAACTCCAACTCCCACTTCCATTCGTCCCTCAATTTCCCTTTTCCATCATCAATTTCCTTCCCCCCTTCAATTTCCCTCTCCATGAACCCCCCAAGAATTCCTTGAAGATCAATTCTTGAAAACCGGAATTAATTTGGAAAATTCAGGATTTACCGCGCTTTCTTTGGGTTTTTGAGCTTCGGGGAAGAGATCAAATCATGCAGCAGCCGTCCACGCATCAGCCGCAGACTTCGAGAAAGCAGTTGCCTTTCACTTCGGCCAAGCCGCCTTTTGGTGGAGGAGGAGGAGGCGGTGAGTACCATCACTTTGCCGCTGCTGATACTCACCGGCCAATTCAAGAATTTGATGAGGCCATCGTCGTGAAGACGCCTCCCGTGAGTGTGAATTCGGTTTGTTTTGTTTTTGTTTTTTGTTGGAAACCCAATTCTGTTTATATGACCATTTCATGTTTATGATTAGTGGTTTATAGTTTCAAAGAGAGAAGAGATTTGGTCGTGCGATGTAAGTTATAGCATTGGTTGACTTGTCTCTGTTCTTGAATTATTAAGTTTGTCTAAATGAAAGGTTGGTGTTGAAATCTGAGGTGAAATTCAGGCGTCAATATGGTATTTGTGCGATCAAGCCTGTCCTAATTCCAAGGCATGATATTCAAGGCCATGCTGGAAACTGCATTGAATTGAATTGTTTGATTTGTAAACTATATGGGGTTTGAGCAGCACCATTTAGCTTGTAATAGCCCCACAGTTTCATTTTTTTATTTTATTTAGGCAGAATTTTGGAAGTGGGATTTATCCGCTATTTGGTGCTAGTATGAAAACATATCACTTCATAATGATGTATTCCTTCAATTATGTCGGAGTTTCTTGGTAATATGATCTGTATGTTCTCTAGGAATTAAATACAGTTTGGTCCTTCTCTCTTTCTCGTTTCCTATTTGTTCATCTCATGCAATTGTTGTTTGGGACTCTTAACATGGGATTAGAAATGATCATCTGCTTGCAAGGATACATTTAAAAGGTCTACCTATGTTGGATTGGGTTGTTCTATATAGTCTAGCTGGCTGAATGTGGTTTACATCTTTATAGCATCCGATCACTGATGTGAAGTATCCATTTTATGAAACACCATTACCACCCGGCACAAAATTCATGCACCTGGGAGATATCAATGACCAGTTGGATGGCACCATTTTTTAAACTGTGTACTCAACAATTAATCAAATTGGTTTAATCACTAGACTTGATGGAGTTTGTTTTTCAGAGTACCATAAATTAATCTTGATAGTTGCTCGTGTTTTAGTACATGTTTTAGCTGTATTGATCAGTAGTTAGTGTGTGTTAAGAGACGTTATCTGCTAATTGATGGTATGGGGTGATGAAGAATTGAAGAGCTCTTATTGCACACTGTGTCAGTGGCCTCTTTGATCTATGTTGCAGTATAAAATCACTTGAAATGGAGTCATTAATCTCTATTCTGTGTTTTCACTTGTTAATTGCTATTTATAACTTGTTGGATATGCTTATTTTACTACATCTTCACGCAATCACCAGATTCAGGCTGCCAATTTCAGTTATTATCTCTCATTAGCATGATAGTTCAAGCAAACAAATCGACTGATCCCTGCTTTTTTGCTGAATGGTAATGCCAACTTATGATGGGGCCAATGTGCATCTGGAAGTGATGCTATAGTGAGGTTTTACTTCAGAACCTGAAAAGCCTTATTAAGGTTTTGTAGTTCTTATCCACCATAACTACGCTAGTATGATGTTGGTTTTTCTCCTAGAAAGTGACATGAATTACCGTTCATGGTGTTCCTTTATTTTCTACCTTGGAAACTTAATTTGTTTGAGAATAACTTTTAGTCGTATTTGATGCCTGTTACTGAACGTAACTTGTTTTTTCTTCTCGGCAAGCCATTAAAGCGGAAAGGCGGAGTAGCAGATAGTGAAGTAGAATCTGCTGAGCAAAATGCAGGTGCTGGCAGTTTTGCTGCTCTGAAAGCTCCTGTTCAGACCCCACCATCTGGAAAATCAGGAAAAGCCCAAAAGGTTCCAAGGACAACAAAAGCCAAAAAAGCTGGATCCCAGATTCCCATGGCAAATATTGGTATGCATTAAAATAATCAGTTTTCATCTGGGCTGAAGTTCTATTTATGATATATTTTTCCGAGTTGAGTAGCAATAATTAATAAAATTGTATCCCTCTGAATATTGTTTCCTTCACTGGTCTTTCTCCAACTTGTTCCCAATGGACCAAGGAATGATCACAAACCGAATAGTATTTCTGATAAACATCTTTGTGCAGGTTCTCCTGGCAGCAATAATCTCACTCCCGTCGGGCCCTGTCGTTATGATAGCTCTTTAGGTAATGGACATTGTACCTGTTCTATTTACAATTATTTCTTCCTTCTTGTCGAATTTGTATCTTGCATCTATAGTAGATTTGCCTTGAATTCCAACTTTTCGAGTTCACTCTGTTTATTTTGAGGACAAGATCATAGAATGTCATTTTCCCCTCTCAGGTCTCTTGACGAAGAAGTTTATTAATCTGATTAAACACGCAGAAGATGGTATTCTTGATTTGAATAAAGCTGCAGATACTTTAGAGGTGATTGTCTATTTCTGACCCTTCATTTTTTACCTTGTTAGTAGCTTAAATTTTTTGTTTTTTTTTTTGTCATGCAGGTGCAGAAGAGACGTATATATGATATAACTAATGTTCTTGAAGGCATTGGTCTTATAGAAAAGAAACTCAAGAACAGAATCCAGTGGAAGTATGGAAGGATCATCCAATATATTTCAATTTAATCGAGCATCTTTTTTGTAGTTTAACATTTCACTTTTTCTTGAGTATCAATAAGAAAACACAAGTTACTGAAAGGTAATACTTTGAAATAGGGGTGTAGATGTCTCAAGACCAGGGGAAGTCGATGAGAGTCTTCCCAGTTTGCAGGTACAAGCATAAAAATGTACAAATTGTATATTGGCATTCCACTGGCTTTTGCTTTCCTGCTTCTATTTCGATTTGCATGATTATGCTTTTAGCAAATAGTCCTTTAGGAATTATGGATTTTCTGGTATTTTCGTGCCACTTGAATTGTCCCATTATATTACAAAGGTGTTAACAGCCATAATCAACTCTTTGCTCTCCTTCAGGAAGAAGTTGAAAATCTGAACATGGAGGAGCGGAGCTTAGACGAGCGCATAAGGTCATAATCTGATGCTTCTATAACTCTATGGCAGAAATACTTTTGCTAATTTACTATTACAAATTCTAATCATCTAATAAATTTTCTTGTTTCAGAGAAATGCAGGAAAAGCTGAGGGGCCTGAGTGAAGATGAAAACAATCAAAAGTAACACATTTTGCTACCTGTTTGGGGAACTAAACTATTTGCATTTAATTTGGCTATGTCACGTTGTGTATTGACTTATCATACTTCTATCAATCTCTCTCCCAGGTGGCTTTTTGTCACTGAAGAAGACATCAAAAGCCTACCTTGCTTCCAGGTATAATTTGAGATATCAATTCAATCCACTGTACCAGTTAGCGTATTAATATTGAAAACATGACTATGTTCTTTCCACCAGAATGAAACACTGATAGCAATCAAAGCTCCCCATGGCACTACTTTAGAAGTTCCAGACCCCGATGAGGTACTTTCGCTTCTCTCTGTTCCCAGTAATTTGGACCCAAGAATAGTTTTAATTCAGTTTTTGTTAATTCACCTCTGCAGGCTGTTGATTATCCACAGAGAAGATATAGAATAGTTCTTCGAAGCACCATGGGACCAATAGATGTTTACCTTGTCAGGTAAGCCCCATTTCAGCTTTCCCAGCCAAGGTTGAACCTCATAGGAATGGTGTTTGGTCATCTGTTGTCTTTTGTAAAAGTGGTTATTTGTTTCTGAAGTTGTGTCTGCTTTTGTGCTTACCGTTTGTGGTAGTCAATTTGAGGAGAACTTTGAGGAGGTTAATGCTGCTGAGGCACAAGCAAGCATTCCTGAAACATCAACTGCTAATGAGCATGCTTCTGCGCTGTCTCCGACCCAGGAGATTAGAGGAAATGAAGTTGATGTGCAGGAAGTAGAAGCTCAACGAATGTGCTCAGAAGCGAGTACATCACAGGATTTTTTCAGCGGAATAATGAAGATCGTGCCTGATGTTGATGTAAGTCGGTAGTTACAACAACTTATAAATATTATTTTAGTGAATCCAGAGGTATGAAAAATGAAACTTCGATTACAACAGTCAATTCATGTCGGAAGTCACCTTACTAACAAAAGCAACCAATCTGTTTGTCGAAAACAGACTATATTTCCAGTTTAAACATCTCAGGCCGTGAAGGAATCTGATTTCAATGACAACACATCGGAAAACACGAAAATCTTGCCCTTAATCTCCTTTTAATCTTGGGAAAGATCACTATGACTTATTCCATTCATTACTAACTTGACTTTGATGTTTGGCGTGCAGAATGATGCCGACTATTGGCTATTGTCAGATGCGGATATAAGCATCACTGACATGTGGAGGATAGAATGTATCCTTGTTTAATTTTTGTGTAATATTTTAGTTTCCTTTCTATATTCTTTTCTTAATTTCCATGACTGCCTACTATAGCTGGCATCGACTGGAATAGCTTGGACACAATACCTGAAGACTACACCATGACAAGTATAAGTACCCCACGAGCCGAAACTCCACCTCCAAGTACAACACCTATGCCATCTGTTATGCCACAAGCTCAAACTCCACCAAGTACAATTGAAATGCCTTCTGCAACCAACACCACCAAGAGTTAAACAGGGTTTGATGGTGATGATTTTGAATGAAGACACTCGATTTCTCTCTTGTTGTATGCCAGAAGCCAAAGGAGTGGTGGCCCTGCCACTTGAAACACTAAAACAAAACAGGCATCACCAGGATACCTCCCAAGTACTTGGGAAGTAAATGTGCTGGAGAATGAAATGGATGTGCGTTCAGTGTACAGTTTATGTTCAGAAGATACCTGTAATAGCAATAAATGGATAGTTGCTGTGAGAATTCATGCTCTGTATACTACAAAAACATGTAGCTCTGTAGTAGCGCGTCGTGAAAATTCTGTAGGCTCCTCTGTAATATATAGTGATCTAGGTTTTGTGCACGGGTACAAGAATGCTCTTCATCTCAGGTACGAAGTTCGTTCACTCTCATGTCACTCCATTGTACAATAATAAATTCCTTCTCCCCAGACCCCCTTTTTCAATTTTATAAAATATTAAGACCGTTGATCGTTTGTTTGCCAGGGAATGCAAGTATCGTAGTTATCTTTTTGTATCAGATTATACCCTCAATGAAAATAATAACGGCTGAAGGTTTGAGCTCACATTCTTCTCTGTTACAGACAATGTGTTTGGGTGCCTGATGCCATGGTGTAAGATGATTCTAATTGCTTACAGGTACATCCTGCCTCCAACCTCTTTGACCTGTTTACTGTCCAGTAATATCTTCATTTAGCCATGGATATCTAGTGCTTGAAAACAAAACTTCAACATCGTATGGAAGTATTGTCTAGACACAAACAATGTTGGATGCAAGAAGATCCTCAACCTCATCTCCCATCCGAGGACAACGATGTCCTTGTCGTGCATGTGTTCTTCTGTGGGCTGGTTCTACTTCACGCACTTACATGAGTTCAATCTCAATTCCTCTGGGTTGGTTCTACTTCAGCCACTTACATGAGTTCCATCTCGATATTAGCACGGCTTTGTTCTGATATCATTTTGTCATAAACTCGGTTCACTATTGAAGAATTGATTACTAAAGAAGAAATAAACCATATTATATGAGAAGAGTCAGAAATTCTTCCTACAGGCCTATGATTTTGATGTAGAAAAAAATGTGGATGTGATAACTAATTTCTCTTAGAAAAGAAGAGTGTAAAATGATGACATTTTGCATGTCTGAAAATAGTGAAAAGGAATAAGAAGTTCTATTAAAAAGAAAAAGGAATAGAAGGGCATATATTGGGGGTAGGGAGCAACTCTTCATCTAAGCCCATTAAGATGAAACTAGAGAAGAGTACGATTGGGGTAACGAAACAATTTGTCCAGAACTCATTTTTTGGTCACTTTTCTCTCAAATAAATCGTGTAAGCTTGAAGAAAATAGTAAAAATGTGGGCTATCAAGCATCAATCAAAGGTTGAAGAAGATCGAGTTCAAGATAGGAAATTCAGGTTTTTTTCCCTTCATTGTCGCGAGTTTTTCCATCAACTATAATGGCTCCTTACACGGCATGATGGCAAGAACCAAAAAAAAAAGTTGGCAATTTGAGAATTAAAAGTACGATCTTGATAATTTGAAATCAAAATCAAGAAAAATTCTTGTTCGAATTAAGTTTGAATGGATCAACCAATTATAGAAAAAGAGTATTACACTTGTTATGTGATTGATCGTTTTTTTTTTTAATTATATAACAAATATATTACACTTATTATATAATTAGGTGAGTAATCAAAATCTGAACTAGAAATTTTCCAAAACCACATGGATGGTTAAATATAGGAACCAAAATCGCAATACACCCCATACGTTCTTCCTTGATGGAGCTGTGCCTTAAAGTGTGAATCACCTATTTATTATACTCCCCCATTTCCCACGCCAATACCTCAAACACGTCACATATCCATCATTTTTCCAACTCCTCCAACCATAAATATCCAATATTCCAACATCACTCTCTCGTTTACCAACACATTCACATAACCATATCGCCGCCATCTCCGCAGCCACCATTACCACCACCCCACGACCACCATATGTCTTCCACCAAGAGAATTTTCATACCTAATGGAGGCTGCGGGTGTGGGCCAAAGGCAATTGATGTTATTATTGAACCAAAACCCAACTCCAAAACCACCTCCTCCGATCAGAAACCCGGCCTTCGCTCCTCTTCCTCCGCCAGCTCCTCCGATAAGATTAGCCGCCGGAAGCCCACCATCGAAGATGATGGCTACACCTCCACCTCATTCTCTTTCAACATCGACGACTCTTCCTCGCAATTCTGCCCAAAAAATCATGATTACGACAAATGCTCCGAAAGGGTCAGCTCCGGCCGGAAAATCCACGGCACCTTCGCCGTCGTGAAAGACACCGACGACCCTTATCGTGATTTTCGCCACTCCATGCTTCAAGTGATATTTGAGAACGAAATCTGTTCGAGAAATGACCTTCAGCAGCTCCTCCACTGCTTTTTGGAGCTCAATTCGCCTCACCACCACGAAGTCATTGTTAAGGCGTTCGTGGAGATATGGAATGGTGGTGCAGCCGCCGCCGCCGGCGACGATGAAAATGCCGCCGTGTTCCTCCGCTAAAGCCACGTGAAGACGCCTGGATCGATCATAAGGTGTGTGTGGGCACGTGTGGCGCGGTGGCCATCATGTGAAGACAATAGACTTCGATTTTCTATTCCAAATTTATATTATTTATTTGTATAAGACAAATTCAATAAAATGATGATAATACATTGCCCTCTTTGAAAAATTAGTATAATTATACCTAAATTTTTATAATTTAAAAAATTATAATTATAATTTTTAATTTTATTTATTTAATAAATAAATTTATCTGTTAGTCAAAATTTATTAAATTTATTGATATTAATAACAAATTAAATATAAATTAATATTTACCCTCGATTGATTAGTTACAAATTCATTCAGGTCAAACAAATTTTTTAGTAATCAAACTGTCTTAATACATTTTCAGTGACCAAACTATCTTTTTGCTCCCATTTTAAATAAGATTAGTTTTATTTTTTAATATAGTATAAAATACTCATATTTAAAACAAAAAACAAATAGAGAAAATAATTAATAAAAATAAGAGGTGGGGTTTTATTATTTAAAGACTATGTGATCATAATGAAATTAACATTAATATTTGATTACTCGATCTAAAATAAATTCAGGGTGCATTTGAATTGATAAATTTAAATTTAAAAAGAGAATTTAAAGAATTTGAAATTCATTAATATTTTTTATTAATATTCAACTGAACATAATTTAGAATAAGAATAAAAAGATTTAGAGTCTTTTAAATTAAGAATTATTGAAACATATTTTAAAAATTTGAAATTCATTCTTTAATTCAAATGCAACTACAACGACAAGAAGTCGCCTTATTAAAAAAAGTTACGATGATATCTATTTTGTATTTCTTGAAAAATTTATAAAATCGAATGTCGTTGAAGACCAATCATATCTATTTTGTGTTTCTCGAAAAAATTTATAAAATTGAATGTCGTTGAAGACCAATCATATTTGTTACGACACTAGGTTTGAAGCGAATAGTGTTTCATCAGGAACAATGTAAATAAGGGAAGTCGACACAATGAATCCTTAGCTTCAGGTAAACAATTGACTAGTTTAAGGTTGAAGCATTATTAATCAATGGTAAGGCAAGGAAACTGAGAATTGTTTTCCAAAGAATATGTAATATTATTGCTATTAACCAATGGTTAATTAATTAATTAATTATCAACAATTTGACAATAATCCTAATATCCCATATAATCCCCTACTTAATAAACTTCTAATCCGTACAACACGCCAGCATATTTCTCATGCCCCTGCTTCACAAAATACACATCCCTCATCTTCTGAAACGCGTGCCACGTCAGCAGGCTGTCGGAACCGGCCTGGTGGCACTTCCCAACCACCCGGTCCACGTCCAGCGCCCGAGCCACCCGGTCCAGCCCCCCGTACAAGCTCTCGCAGAACCGCATCAAGTACTTCACGTCGTACACGTTGGTCCCGAAGAACGCCCTCAGAATCGCCAAGAACTCGCTCAGCCCGCCCGGCAGCGCGCGCCGCGTGAGCACCTTCACCAGGTACCCGAAGTCGTACGCGCTGTGGAACGTGACCCAGCTGACGGCGTCGTTGCACACCAATCCGGAACTCATCATCAGCTCCGCGAAACGGGCCGAGTCGATCCCGGAGACCCGGTTCTCCTCGAAGTCAATCCCGTGGGCCTTGAGCAACTCGATGGAGTCCGGAGCGTGTGGGTCACGCGCCACGTCGAAGTCTGAGAAGTTGAACTGCCAGATGAAGCGCTCGCCTGAGCCCAGATCAGGGAGGTTCCCGGAGGCGTCGGAGAGAGTGAGGCCGAGCTGGATGAGGCTCAAGACGTCGACGTTCGACTTGAGGAGACGGTAGTGATCCGAGGGGGACGGCCTCCGTGGACGGCGGTGGGTCGAAGACGTCTCGGGCTTGAAGATAACTCCAGGAAATTCCGTATCCATGGAGATAAAGGGGTAACGATCCACCAGATCCGAGATCAACTCGAATTCGGATTCGAGGTTCTGGGAATACACTTCCCGGATCTTTATAGGCTTACCAAGGTTCTCGAAGGTCATAGCTGCGTAGATGGTGTGAACTCAGACCAGAAAAAAACCAAAGAAGACAGCAAAACAGAAGGTCGAATCTGCTAGTGTTGGGGGGGCGACGAGGAGAGTGAGGATCTTTATACTGAGGAGGAAAGAAGAGAGAGAGAGAGAGAGAAGGCGGCTGATGTTGCTTGGAAAGAGAGGGCTGAGGATAATTGGTAATAAAGAATATGAAATTAAGGAAAGAAGGTTGTGATAACGGATGCAAGTGGTAAGCACAAGTGGGGGGGATACAGTGTTCTTTTCTACAGAATTCGGACATGGGTGTGTTTCTTATACTGTGTGCGGTCAATCACGGTCATATTCATGTATAGTGCGTTTATGGTCCAAGTTCAACGCGTTTTATTATTTTGACTCAAAACCCGAAACTTTGGTATTAAAACACGATTCCATTCGTAATGATGGGAGAACGGTGGGACTCCGTCTCAACTCTCAAGCCGCCCCCCTCCAACCTCTCATTTTTTTATGTAATATTTGTAAATAAATATAATAACAAACTAATTTAGAGTTAAGTAGGAAAAATATGTAAATACATTTATTTTAAAATAATTTATTTTGCCCACATCAATTTTATAAATGTATTTTAAAATAATTTATTTTGTCAACATCGATTTTATACTTATAAATATTAAGATTATAATCAAACGGATAATACAAGTATATATCATGATGTTGGTATGCATTTTTTCTCGATTGTGAACGAAAAATTTATATGACTCATTACCTCCAAAACATCCTTTTGCCCAATAAGAGAGCTTTGCTGATTTTTGTGAAAAAAAAAATGATTTGTTGATTTTATTTATATGTTGGAAATAGAATTTTATTTTATTATGATTGGATTTTGTATTTTTCTTTTTGGAATCTAGGAGAGTGTCGTGTTGTGTTGTATCTGAAATTTTGAGTTGGTTGGGTGAATTGGTGTGATTGACGCCAAAAGTCGTGTGGCTCATGTGTACACTTGAAAGTGCACTCCAAAACCACGTGCTTTTTGTTTTTTAAACAACAAAATGGTCGTTGTTCGATAGTGATATCTATAATTTGATAAATTAATTGCATTCAATTAAATTAAAAAAATTAGTATGTATAGGATATTGAATTTAAATTTGATATGATATTAATATTTGGTACTTATTTGTCGTACTGTAATGGATATCAATTTTTTTTTAAAAAATATATATTATATATTATATTTATAAAATACAATTGATATAAAGTATATATAAATATTATAGATTTATGTATATAAATATGCAAGATATTTTATTTTTAAAAAAAAAATGCTCTGTTAATTCTGTAGAAACCTAATTGGACTGATTTTTGATATTCGGTATGTTATTTCTGGCGTACCAAAATTTTGATCTTGATTTAGTTTTATCAAACGAACACCCATATTGTTCAGTGTTATTTTATTGTGTAAAAATGCATTATTTATTTTCTTTTTGACAAATATGTTTGAATTCGGTGAAATTGAAAAGGAGAAAGAGGAGGAGGGGGGGGGGAAATTTTCCTTTAACAAGTAATATAGGTATGTTATTTGACTTTTGCAAAAAAAGAGAAATTGAATTAAATTATAAATCCATAAAAAAGGAATAAAAAGTAATGATTAATAGGTTGGCAAGAAAGGTAGCAAAGAAAGATATAAAATTAGCGCAAAATCTCCGGCCTAAGTGAAAAAATAACTTTTGTTGTCTACGTCACCACCTCATCATGTTATGGTAGTCTCCAGCTCCACAATTATCCGCGTGGGGTATGCGCTCACTTAGGCGTAATTTTTATTTGGAAAATCCGATAATTGTTTAGGTCAGTTGCTTCCAGAATTAAGACATTCTAGGCGACTCTCTCTCTTCCCTCCCCCCACAGAAAAACAAAAATGACAATGTAGGAGTGACACCTATGTGTCTGTATAGTACATATCGTAGTATAGAGTGGTTTTATTGTAATGTAGAAAGTGAGATTTGGGAGGAGAAAGGAGTTGAGAGCATGTTTTGAATTACACTCCACTTATTTCTCATAGTGGGGGTTCCCCAATGTTTGGTTTTGGCTTTATGATGTGGGATTGAGGATCAACCATAATATCCCATCTATTTTATTTGCCTTATTAACTTACATTTTATTTCCTTTATAAATATTAATAAGGGCGAAATGTATCATGCATTCCTGTATTATGTAAAAATAGTAATTTATTTTATTGTATTAAAAAAAATCAATTTATCGCCTTTTATCTTAATAAATGAGCAAAATGGGCCCGCGAGTAGTGTGATACACGGGCATATTTTTTTCAAAAATATATTTTTTTATATCTTTTTTTAACAATCGTTAGATTTTATTTTGTACAAATCAACGGTTCATATTACATTCTGGTAACAATCGCCCCTTCTCCTCCCCTAGCCTCCTACCATCACCCCCTCCCATTCTGGTAATAAAGGATGTGAGATGAATCAAGTCTGCTTGTACATATAGATTTTGATTGAATATTTTGATGATTAGAGATTATTTTTTTTTACAAGCAGACATCCAACATATATGCACATGCCCTAAGTCCAAATATGAGATCTCTCATAGAAAAAGTTTATACTCAAATTATTAGATTGTCGCTCTTAAAACCAAAGATTAATAATATGAATCCATACCAATTTTAATAAATTGGTTGTTAAGGGAACCAAAAAAGAAAAAAGAAATATCAAAAGAGGTCCAAAAACCCTCTCTCAATTGATTTGATATGGAAGTGTCACAATCTTCCCTCTCAATCTACATGCGCTATGGTGTTGTACGTACTCCACTTGAATTATCCCTATTTCGAATAATTGCTAATGAATTTCAATCCTCTTTTTTTCATATACATTACAAATAAAAATTACTGTCTAATTATAAGTTTTAAAAGTCACGCATTAAATGTGAGTGTTAGAACAATATGACATTCTCGCAACAAATTTTCCAAACTTTGAGGACTCAAGTAACTAAAGGAACATAAATTCCATGACAACCAAAGTCACAAACAAAACACACAAAAGTTCAATTTCAATGAGAAAACAATATAGCACTGTATCATCATATATAAAAGTGAAGACATGACCTTATCAACTGCAGCATTTTCCTGACATGCAAAAATTCGATTTTTCACACTCAAAATTCATAAACTATAACAAATACAATTGAATTTCTGAAAATACTTATCATTTTATACATTGATTTGAAAATTATGGAAAGATGACATGTATCTTTAATTACGCTTGTTTGGTTATTTTAAAAATAGCCAAAAGTACAGTAATTCCTTGTCAGTATTTCTTTTAAGAAAATGTACAGTTAAAACTTAATTGTGTTTTCATTTATTTTTATTTATCTTACACTAATGAGAAGTACGTACCAATCAAAATATGCTAAAAACTCTAACACACGCATATATTTATTTTTATATTTGTTTTTTTAAAATATAAAAATTAAAACCAAACAGAACTTTTGAGTGTGATCAAGAGTCTCGTATCATGAAAAAAGTTCAAATTGAGTTGTAGTTACTGTATGAAAAACAAACTCAGTATTATAGATAAGAGTCCCGTATTACAAGGAATAATCAAATTAAATCATAGTTACTATCCCAAAACAAATTTCTTTTTTTTTTAAATAAAAATAAATAAAATAATGGCTCAAAGAATTAAAGGGATAATTATATTAACACCTTCTGACCTATGGTCTGTCTGCACAAGTCAATAGAATTATCAAAATTATT
This sequence comes from Sesamum indicum, assembly GCF_000512975.1. Classification (NCBI taxonomy): domain Eukaryota; kingdom Viridiplantae; phylum Streptophyta; class Magnoliopsida; order Lamiales; family Pedaliaceae; genus Sesamum; species Sesamum indicum. The sequence continues at coordinate 7,459,966 of NC_026153.1, forward strand.
TACACAAATCACACATATTTTTTTAAAAGTTATTTACACAAATCACACATATTTATCTAAAAGTAGACTTCTTGGAAAAAAATGTTTAGATTTATTCTCTAAAATTAAATTAATTAATTCTCATAATTTTATTTTTATATAAGAAATTGATTATAACTTATAAGTAATATATCATATCTCCATATTTCAACTCATTTTTTTTTATCAAATGTAAAAAATTTAAAAGCCCGAATTTTAGTTTATGCTAAATTTTTAATTTTTAGATGATAACTATAAAGTTAGGAAGATAATTATGAGTAATTTCTTAAATTGCAAGAAATTATAAATAAGGCAGAAACTAAAGCGAACAGAATTATATGCTATAATAAAAAAACAGAGAAAAGGGGGTAAATAAAAGCGAAAGGAGTCCGCACTCCCAGAACTCACGGGTCGGAGACATTGTCCGAATCCCTTTCCCGGCTTCCTCCTCCGTCACCCCGCTGCCGGCTGAACTGTGACGTTTCCAACTGCCGTAGCATTACCTTCCTGCCGCCGTCAGTAAAACCATTATCGTCTGCTTGGATTAGCGAGCAAATCGTCGACTTCGAGAGCGGCTGTAGAGATATACAAATACCTGATTTCATGTACTGTTTCTGAATTTCCGAGTCTGTATTGGGGGATAGAGATACTGGTGTCCTCGTCAATGGCGTTCAGGGCGTTAGGGAAAAAGGTTGGTTCCTTTTCTCTATACCTTCACTCCACTCCTGAAGAAAAAGGGAAAAGAAAAGGGGAGAACCCTCTAGTGTTTTTGCCCTAAAATTAACTGTAACTCCTCGAAATTTTCCTTTTCGATTTTCCGTTTAAACGCATCAGCATCTTCAGACTCATGAATTTATGCCTTATTTGCAGTTATATCATCTGTCTCAGTGATAGTAGTTTGGTTCAATCAAGCTATTTACTTCATGAAATCTTGTTTTGAATTGCCTAGTGCTTGCTGTTTAGTTTGGGTTGCCTGGATCCTCCTGCAGGGTATCTCTACAAGTCTTACCAAAGCATTGGCAGTTACATCTAGATATTCAGCTGCAACAGTTTCTGAATGTGGACTTCGGGATTCTGCTAAATCACTATCTGCTGCGATCAGACATTTGCACTGTAAAAACCTAGGTATTTGCAATTTCGAGTTGCATGTATTTGGCAATTATTAGTGGTTTGTTACTCGCTTATGGTCAAGCCATCTGATTTCAGTTTAGGGTAACTCTTTAATCTCATAAAATTGCATTTTGGCTATTAAGAGGTAGTGCCACCTCTGATCGGGTGAGACAAACAAGAAAGTTAAATATGCATGACACTTTGGAAATCACATGACGCCCACCACCAAATGTTTCTGTTACATTTGCATTATCCTAATGTTGATCTGATAGAATTTCAATATACTGTGGACTGTATAGTTGGGGAGTTTGAGTAACTATTGATAATTGCTGTTTGTAGGATTAACATTTAATAAAGATCAGAAGGAGTGTATTTACTATTTCATGCTTAATTATGTTTCAGGATGTTGCTACACTGCAGCATTTCTAAGAGCCGATAAGAATCTAGCTTTTTCTGCCGACAGATGGTTAATTAGGTAAGTCCGCTTACAGCAATTTATTTCATTTTCTGCTTTTATGTTGAGTTGTATCATTAGGGCAGATGGATTTTTGATAAATAGCTTAGTACTGTGCTACGATTTCCTTGTGTGGGCGTCTGTGAATTGTGTCATCAGTACGGGACAGAGTGGTATAACAACTTCTTAGGAATCGATATCCATAGTTGCTTCTTATGTACCTTGTTAGGGTTCGTATCAGCTAGAACATAAGACAAAGCAATTTTCTGCTTAAGTGATTGATTCTGTGGTTTTAACTTTAAGGCTTACTGATCCGAGAGGATTAGATTTTTCTTTTTCTTTTTGAAGCCAGGGGGGTCACTCATTTGTTGAATTGAATGAGTTTGATTTTACATTCTTTCGGGAAAAATCGCGATGGTAAAGATTCATTACGAGCATCATTTCATTTCTCATGCTCTATAAATGTTTACCTGTGAAAGATCCAAGTGTATTTGTGCAATGTGAAATCACTCATCAATATGGAATCCTTCATTCTATGTCTAAACCTTGATCTTGTGACTTTCATAAATTTGGATCATTTTTTATGTGCTTCTTTTATTGGGCTTTTAGATTCTGGCATTCTGTTGATGGTTTACATACCTGATGGGCATGTTTAGTTATGCCTTTGCAGTACTTGAAGTTATTAGTAATACAACATTCCTTTTAGGTGTTTCCATGCAAGTCCAGAGCTTCTTGCGAGGAGAAGGGAGGATGAATCATTGGGTCTAAAGACTTCCAAGCGAGTAAAAGTTCTAAATAGCGGGAAGTTCTCAAAGAGAACGAAAGATACCCAACCACCAGTTGAAACCCCTTATGTGCCCCCTAAACTAAAGAGAGCTGCAAAGTCCTTGCCAGTTAAAACAATTGAAATATTTGAAGGCATGACAATTGTTGAGCTTGCCAAGCGTTGTGGAGAGTCTGTAGCTACCATTCAAAATATTATAACAAATGTTGGGGAGAAAGCTGACTCCGAGTTTGAAGCTCTCAGTATTGACATTGCAGAGCTGGTTGCTATGGTATATTCCCTTGAATTGTGAATGTCATCCTCTGGTTTTTGATTGGTTGTTATTTGATGAGCAAGAACACCAAAATTTTTACATTCTAGTTTTAAAGTTTTTCTATACTATTGTCAAAGGGAAAAACCCTATTTTTACTACCAGCCATCGGCGAAGCATTAAAAACCTATTGCACATGGGACACAGGTTCTTTCAGAAAATGTTGATAATATGATACTCTCTCTCTCACACACACACATATGCACTCACGGAGACAGACACATGCACACACCTAGTTGGCGACAGTTAGATACAGTTCAGAGATTCAGTTGGCTTTCTAGTTCTTACGTTGCTTGAATTTACATATACTGAAAGTAAAGTTGACACCTGTTTCATCACCATATTTGGTTCTGTCGATATGTTGTTTTGGCAGTATCATAACTCCTTTCCTCCAACTGCAGAAAGAGCAAGGAAACGTGGCGGGAGGGGGGGGGGGGGGGGAGGGGAACCAAGGGGAAGCAATAATCAAATCAATTCTATATTTTGTTCATTTACATGTTCGTGTATTTAACATTTTTTCTGCCTACAGTGATATAATTAGGGATTGAATTTCTATTTAGGAAGTTGGGGTCAATGTCCGTCGGCTGCACACAGATGAAGGTACTAAAATTTTGCCACGCCCTCCTGTTGTCACAGTTATGGGTCATGTTGACCATGGTAAGACATCTCTATTGGATGCTCTTCGTCAAACATCCCTGGCTGCTAAAGAAGCTGGAGGTATCACACAGCATTTGGGTGCCTTTGTTGTTGGCATGCAATCAGGGGATTCTATTACTTTTCTCGACACTCCTGGCCATGCTGCCTTTAGTGCAATGCGAGCCAGAGGTGCAGCAGTTACAGATGTAGTTGTGCTTGTGGTGGCGGCAGATGACGGAGTGATGCCTCAAACTCTCGAAGCCATGTCCCATGCAAAAGCCGCGAATGTGCCAATTGTTGTTGCAATTAACAAATGTGACAAACCAGATGCAAACCCTGAAAGAGTGAAAGTCCAGCTTGCGTCTGAAGGGTTGCCACTGGAGGAGATGGGTGGAGATGTCCAGGTGGTTGAAGTTTCTGCTATAAACAAAATTGGGCTGGATAGGTTGGAGGAAGCTTTGCTGCTCCAGGCTGAGTTAATGGATCTGAAAGCACGGACTGATGGACCTGCGCAAGCTTATGTAGTTGAGGCAAGGGTTGATAAGGGACGTGGTCCGCTGGCTACTGCAATAGTGAAGGCAGGAACCTTAGTTTGTGGACAGCACATTGTCGTAGGTGCTGAGTGGGGAAGAATTAGGTGTATTAGGGACATGACAAGAAAAACGATTGCACTGGCTACACCTGCAATGCCTGTTGAGATTGAAGGGCTAAAGGGCCTCCCAATGGCTGGTGATGACATTGTTGTTGTTGTGTCTGAGGAAAGAGCAAGGATGCTTAGTGAAGGAAGGAAAAAGAAAATTGAAAAGGATAGACTTATCAGAATGGAAGAGGAGAGGCAAAAATTAGAGGAGGAGAGACAAAAGGCATCAGAAGATGAAGAGAACGAGAATAAAGACGAGAAATCTAAGAGGGTTGAAGTTCCACTCATCGTGAAAGCAGACGTGCAAGGCACAGTCCAAGCAGTCAGCGATGCGTTAAAAAGTTTGAACAGTCCACAGGTCGAATTGATACTTACAGTACGAAATGTTCCATGCTTCAAATGTATTCTTCCTTACTCTTAGCTTTTGATTGTGTCCCAGGTTGTTGTGAAGGTCATCCATGCAGGAGTCGGGCCTGTCTCACAGTCTGATGTGGATATGGCACAAGCCTGTAGTGCATGTATTGTTGGATTTAATGTTCGTGATCTACCTACTGCAATCAGTCTCTCAGCTGCTCAAGCCAAGATACAGGTATATGGTCGCTGTGATAATGCTTTTGTACTTTGACATTGAGAATCTTGCAGTGCTTCTTCGAACGGGAAATAGGTAGAAGAAGATACTTTGTTTAACTTCAACTATAACTTATTGTAGATAAAATTACACCGCGTAATCTATCATCTTCTGGAGGACATTGGTAATTTGATTGTTGAAAAGGCTCCTGGAACACTTGAGACCAAGGTTGCTGGCGAAGCGCAGGTGCTGAACATATTTGAACTCAAGGGTAGGAGCAAAGCCAAGGGAGAGGATGTCAAGATTGCTGGTTGTCGGGTGATAGATGGCCGTCTCACAAAGTCGGCAACATTGAGACTTCTCAGAAGTGGGGAAATTGTATTCGAAGGCTGTTGTGCATCTCTGAAACGGGAGCAGCAAGATGTGGAGGCCGTGGGCAAGGGGAATGAATGTGGACTTGTGATCAAAGATTGCTGTGATTTCCAGGTTGGAGACGTTATTCAGTGCTTGGTGAAGGTAAACCGAAAACCTAAGTTCATTTCATCCGAGAGCGGTGCAGTTCGTATAGAATGCTGATCATATTTCCATCGAATCACACATATCGTTCAGATCCTGGAGGGCTGATATATTGTTGGGCTCAGCCATTTTTGTCCATAAACAACTGAAGAGTTTTTATTATAGCTTTAGACTTTAGATTTATATTGATTGTTGAGAGGAATCAAAATTTTGTGGAACTAACTTAAGACTGTAGTCCTTTTATATTTGATTTGAGAAAGTAACTCGAGTCATAGTCAAGTAACGGTGAATAAATGCTTTATATAGTGAGCTTCGTGCGTGGGGGATACATAGAAGAAAACAATTATGTCATGTCATGAATGAATCTTAACAGTTGGATATTAGTTATATCTTGTTGGATGTGTTTTGAGTATCTCTTTTATGTGCTAAAAATTCTCTTGGTTAAGTTTCTGCATCATATTTTAATTGGTAGGACATATCAGTTTCATAAGTCGATTTCACTGACGATTAAAGATCATTATTTTAGGGTAGAAGTTATGTTCACTTGTGTAATATTATAGGTGTAGTGTTATTTAATTCCAACATTAGAAGTAGAAGATATAGCGCCGGATATTGGTGGAAATACTTCAAATAGCTTTTATCAACTCTATTTTTCACGGGAAACATCTCTAGACAGTGTTCATACATGAGATTCAAAACTGAAAATTGCAAAATTATATTTACACATTGAATTTATATTACCATACAACTAGGGGCAGTTAAAATAATATTCGGGGTATAAAAGGAATAAAATTTATGTATAATGGTTTAAAAGAAATTACAAAACTTACGGGGCTCATATATATAAGAATAATATTTATGTATATTTAATAAAATTGCAAAATCGCCCCTGGATCCGTAATTTGTTTAATCTTAAATCAATATGGTTAAAAAGTTGCTATATGTTATTTATTTTTAATTAAATTAGCAGCACAAAAGTTGCTATCATTACTTCACGAGGAGTCAAGAAATAGACGTAGACCGCGGATACTAATTCTATCTCTCATAAATAAATTTAAGATCATGATTTCTTATACCATCAAATATGTGATATTTATCTTATTTTATATGAATTATTGTAATTTATTTATTTATATAAATATATATTGAATCGATCTATTACTTAAAAAAAAAAACAAATACAAATTCTTTTATCTCTAGTTCTCTACCCCCAAGGGAAAAAGGAATATCTCTCACCAAGGAACCAATGGGATTTTCAAAAGATTTGGGGTGAATAGGTAATAACCTAAAATAGGAGAGAGTCGTGCATCACATTACATACAATAATATACCTTTTTTTTTATTTTATTTAATCAATTACATATAATTAAAAATCCAAAAATGTGCTTACCTGTCACGTTCTGATTAACGGGTGGGTCCAACTACATGTACAGCCCCATCATCTACCCATCTATCTATCTATCAACGACAAATCGAACAGAGCGAGGCTCTATTCCCACACTCACCAGACCAAGCAAAGGCACAAGTTTCCTACCCGAATCCTCTGACCCGATCCACCCCCGAAAATGAACGACGCCGATGTATCCAAGCAGATCCAGCAGATGGTCCGCTTCATCCGCCAAGAAGCGGAGGAGAAGGCCAATGAGATCTCCGTCTCCGCCGAGGAAGTATGGTTTTTTTTGGTTGCCTGCTCCAATCTCCGACCTTCTCGTTTTGGTGATTTTTTATGTTTTGGATTAATTTGGCTCTTTTGTTTGTGTAGGAATTCAATATTGAGAAGTTGCAGCTAGTGGAGGCTGAGAAGAAAAAGATCAGACAGGAGTATGAGCGCAAAGAGAAACAAGTTCAAATCCGCAAGAAAATGTAACTTTCATCGTCTCTCTCTGTCTTTTCCTTTCTACTGAAATTGTATGGAATTTTGCCAATGGAGTATGAGATTATGATGTTAATAGATTGATATTTTACTGTGCTGGTCACATCAATGCTGATCCACTGAAGTGACTGTGAGAATACTGCGGACATTTGATTAACTTGGGAGATCTGAATTTCAGTAATGTATATTAACAAATCTCTAGAGTTCATTCCCCTGCGTGTGATGGTTGACTTGATTTCAATGTTCTTTTTACTTATGAACTTAGCTTGATATTCTTTTAGCATTAGATGTAGGTCTTATGGTAGCATGTTTTGGCCTTATTCAAGTACTTGCTACACTATATCGTGTTTCAATATTTAGTGATAAAATTTGTTTGCAATTTGGATCTTGCAGTGAGTACTCAATGCAACTTAATGCTTCCCGCATCAAGGTTCTTCAAGCTCAGGATGATTTGGTCAATTCCATGAAGGAGGATGCATCAAAGGAGCTTTTGAATGTTAGCCATCACCACCATAGCTATGAGCACCTCCTGAAGGATCTTATTGTTCAGGTTGTGCAAACCAAGTCCCGATACACAGCGTTATTGTCTTCTATGGAAAAAGTTGGCAACTCTTATCTCAAACTTTAGTTGATTGTGCAGAAAACTGAAATCTCACAGGGAGCTATTTTGAGCATAGATGTTGGTTCCCAGTATACCCATATGGATTTCTTAAAATTTGGTCGTTATTAGGTTTTCAGCATGTAAATCTGTGATCATATTCTACAGAATTTTGTTCCTCACATGTAAACACGTTATTCTCCATATCTGTGGATTTGGATATGAGGGAAGCCGAAGGCAAAATTGAGATTTTGAGATAAACAGTCAGGAAGAAAAAGTGTACTTCATGACTATTAGAATCTCCTCTTCTTTTCTTTGTGTAGTTTGTTTTCATGTTCACTTTCTATGTGATTACCCAAGCAATTTATAGCACCACTTGTTCTGATTTTCATAGTTAAAATGTCATCAGGAAGCAACAAAGTATGCCATGTCTTCTGATATATGTCAGTTACAATGAACATAGCAGTTGCCATCTACCAATTCATCTGCCCGGCTCAGAAATATACTTTTTGGTTGCAGGGTTTGCTGAGGCTGAAAGAGCCATCTGTGTTATTGCGCTGTCGTAAAGCTGACTTACATCATGTGGGGTCTGTCTTGCACTCGGCAAAGGAGGAGTATGCCGAGAAGGCGAAGGTTCATCCTCCTGAGATCATAGTTGATGATATCCACCTACCACCTGCCCCTTCTCATCACAATTCACACGGTCCTTTCTGGTACTACTATTCTTACTCTCCTGGCTCTCATTTTTAGGAACTTGTGAACAACTTCCATTGTTCGACAAACATTTCCTTGTGATGATTTCTTTCTATTCAGCCACTTTCCTTCTCTTTCTTCAACTTGGATTACGCTTGACCTCTAGAAGTGAGTGGTTTTTAATCTTGAATGTTAACAACCTCTGATGTAATTCTTTTCCCTATATTCTATTCTCAGCTCTGGAGGTGTAGTGTTGGCTTCTAGAGATGGGAAAATTGTATTTGAGAACACTCTTGATGCTAGACTCGATGTTGTCCTCCGCAAAAAATTGCCAGAGGTATTCCCAACTTATTTTCTTAGCACTTTCCTTATTCATATGTGCATATGTTGTAATATAATAGTTTGTGGATTTGATGATGTATGAATTGTACTTAGAGTCCAACAGTCTCTTTTCTAACGGTTAGCATACACGGAATACTCTTCAGTTTTTCTACAGTGATTTGCTGTTATCCACTTTGCCTTGTGCCTTCCTGTTTTAGGATGCATCAGTTCAATTAATTCATGTAACACACATGCCATTTTTAGCAGTTCACTGGATTATTGCTTTGGGATCTCTTGACATTTTCTCCAGCAAGAGAGTGTACAAGAATTCAGAGTGTTACATATTCTGTGCTGAAATTATAATTAGGGATTGAGGCCTCAGGACTCGTTTCTGCATAGGAATTGGGATAATAGTGCCCAGGATCTGCTGAATATAAAGATTTATGAATCTAGAATGTGCAATTCAGATGGGGGTTCCCTTTGACTTTTGACGATCTGATTTAGAGGGCCAAGTGAATATTTGTGAGAAACAAAGAAATGAGAGACAATGAAATGATTAAGCAACAAAGTAAAGGACAAGCAAAAGAAAAAAAATAATAAATGTAAGAACCACCATATGACCAATTTACTTGAAAAAACTTCTCTCTGGCCTATAAGATATTCCAAATTTGTTATAATAGTATGTAAAGTTTTGCCCTTCTCAATTTCCAGATTTACCATTGGTGGATTCTGGATCTGTATATCATGTCTGGCAATATGGTTTTACTATATCTCCACATATGCTTGCTTAACTATGAAAACTGCTGTAACATAATTTCTGTTTAATTGCAGATACGCAAGAGCTTATTTGGTCAGGTTGCTGCTTGATGATTGAAAGTATTCTACATTTACCAGAACCATCTTATGTTGGATGGGTTGCTTTCAAGCTTTTCCCGGTTTGAGATTAGTGATCAAACTAGAAATTACACATCTGATGTTCCTATGTTCTTTTTCATTGAGTGCATGCCCTCCGTTAGCAAAGGTGCGTCCTCGTTCCTTATTGCACCGAGGGGCTATTCAAAGCATTACTTATGTAATATTTATTCAACTTTTAGCTCAAACCTGCAATTTATTGTTTATTAATTTGTACTATAACTGTAAGCGGCTCGGTCCTAGCATTCGTTGCCTTGAGATAATAAATCAGATTGGGAGACGATGGTCTTTGAATTCAGCTATAATATATCTCTGTTTGTTTTAGTCTGTCTATTTAAGCTCCCTTTTTCCAAATTACAAATTAGTGCAAGTCAGGAAAGTATTTATTTACACTCTAGCTGATTTTTGTAGTAAATGATCACTTTCAGATGTATTACTGTTAACTAGCAATGACAAACCAATGGTTTATATGTTGCCACTTATCAGCTTTTGTTAATTAGTTACTGTATAAACTAGAGAAAGACATACTATTACAAGATAATAACAAGACTACAATATACTATATTGTGAATTATACTATTAATTTTTTTCTTCATTTTTCATTAAATTTTGGAAGTTAAATGAATAATGTGTTTTCATAGACTGATGCATAATTTTTCATGCAAACACGCTACATGTTAATTTAGGAATTTTCTTTCTTATTTACATCTCTGTCTTTTGTCTTCTAAATGTATATGGAACTAATATGTGTTCTTCCTGACTCATGTTGCTTTTACCTAAAATGGCCGTAGTTGGATATACAATCACTGCTTTCTACCGTGGTGGGGGGTTTACATTAAATACCTGAATTTGATGGCATTAACTTGTATACTACCAACTTCCTTGAACTTAATTTAACACCCTAATAAATTGTATTAGATATAGCACCTACATCAATTTGGTGCATTTATTTTCGTAGCCCAATTTTAGGAGTTTGATTGACATAAAATACTTTTATTGATGAAGATGCATTCACAAGTCCATTGCCTAACTCAATGTCAATTAGTAAATTTGATGACTTTCTTCAGAAGGTTGAGGGTTCGATTTTCTTTTGTTAATATGGGGATTCCATGGATGAGCAATTTAAAAATATCTCTATAAGCGACTTATGGCCTCTATACTTTTTTCTGACTTGTAGTGGTGATTAGAGCGAAAGTCAACCAAACTCGTACTTGCAGAAAAAGAAAAAAAAGACAAGAACATTAGCCTTTAATGTGAAATTACTATACCTATTCACTAACCGGGTTTTTCTTGGGAAGATCGAGTTGAAAACTTCAAAAATTAAACACGTAGTTTTCTACATGACTTATAAATAGACCCCGTGTAACTAATGGTTGTGAGCGAGTTCGGCAGCAACTTGAGAATTTTTTAGACAAATAAGTCGTCCGAATTTAATCACTGGTGTTGAAAGTCTGGATAATAGTCTAATACTTCAATGCTTGAATTTGATGGAATTGCTTGCTTTCAAGGAATTATAGTTCATAAAGTTATCGTACTTAGCAGCGGGGCTTTATTGCAACTGCATTTTCTTGCATTTAGTATTAGAAACCAAAATCCAGAGTTTTTTAGATGTATGGAGAATAACACTAAGTACATTAAAGGGTCTATTTTTTTGCTATTATACAGGAAAACAAACAACACCTAGAAATATTACAAAAACCAGCCAACAGAAAGTCCTCTAAAGTCTTTCACTTTTCTTCTGCCTTCTTCAGCAACCAAAGGCAGTTCCATTAAAAGGGGGACCAGAAAACCCAAAAAAAATTAGTGAAAACCAGAGAGACAGGGACAGAGCAAAGAACCTAGAAAAATACTACATAAGTGGTCAAAACCAAGATTTTAATACATGAAAAGAGCTGATTCAGATGACTACTGCTTCAGTTCTTGAGTCTCCTGGACCTGTCCTCATGCAGGAAATCAAGTAAAACAGTACTCTTGCATTTGGGGCACTTGGGATCCTCCTCGAATAGCATAACATACATTAGGCACCGAGGGCACCCCACCAGCATCATAGAACTAGCTTCTGGGCTGCTTGAGTAGCGGCGGTTCCCATCCGGGCTTGTTTCCTGGGACACACACGAGGTTCGTGGCGATGCCTCCGTTGGAGACATCGCCCCATTGGGTGACAGCATGTACCGACGATCCCTTGGTGGGGATAAGTTGAGTTTCAGCTCAAGTTTTGGGCTCTCATCTTTGTAATTGTAGTTCATTCTTCCCAACTCTTCACTATCCCCTGTTGTGTATCAGTTCACACACCAAAGTCAGTAGAGGCACCACAGAACACACATCAAATCAGATAAAGGAAACATCAAAACAACAGTGAGTTTTCAAGAGTTTTACCTTTCAACAGAGACTTAAACTGCATGCAGGAACTATGTGAAAAAGAACTGGATGAATCTTGAGAGACTTGTTGCTTCTGATGCAGCTGTGGATTTCATGGCCTGGAGGGGGAATTTATACATAAGAGGGCAGATGTTTGAAGACATAAAAGGACAGAAACCCTCTTTAATTTGAGAATTGATTATGGAGGAGGGAGAGAGTGTTGAATAGGGTATGTATGTATGAGAGAAATGGAGAAGCTGAATTGAATTTTGTATTAAAGAGGAGGGGGTTGTGTTGGAAGATAAGTTTTAAATCCTGAGGCCAGAAGATGTATTAATTGCAGGGGTGGGGGAAGAGAAAGATCACAAGAAGTTTGCTGCTGGGCTGAATCAAAGTGTTTTTAAGTAAATGTTTGCAACCAGAATGGGATGTTAAATAACTTCATTCATTGCTGACATTGTTGGTTAAAGACATATTACATTGCAAGAAGCAATTAAGATCCCATTTAAAGCCTAACTGCCATCAGATTGGGTATTTATAGCAGGGCAGTTTCTAGTAAGAACTGACATTACTTTTCGGGAAAATTCTTACCAAGATCGGTTTTTACGGAGAACTTCTTACCTGCACCACCAGGTGTTTAACGTTGTACAGTAAGAATCAGGTCGTGTTACTGATGGGTCCCGCCTTTATTGTACGGATACCAATTCGGTGATATGGATACAATGATGTGTAATTTATAAGAAGTTTAGGACATAAAACTGCTCCAACAATATGAATTTTGTGTGAAAAATATAAGTTTACATGTACATATATGAAGGTATTTAATTATGTAAAAGTAATTTAGAGGTAATAGAGATACTGATGTTGAGAATATGTTTGTTTCGGTTAAATATGTTATTTTTTAGACTATGATATTGCTGGGAAAAACAAAAGAACATAAAAATATATATGAAATATATATGACATAAAAATAAAAAGGCCCTTAAAAACATGTCAGACAAGCCATCAACTGTATTGAACTTTTTGTTTTTTATTTTAATTTTTGAACGTATTAAATGATATGTTCAACAAAAGTTCAAACTTGTCTATATTCAACACTGCATGAGATAATTTTTTAAAATATTGGTACATTATAAGATTTCACTGTAATGTATTGACATGCCATGAATATCGCGTCTTGATGTGAAACACTCAGCATAAACAAGTATTTCAACTGAGGTCCACATCATCGCGCCATTAAAATGTACACTTAGAGGGAAAAACTTGTACTATAATATAACCAAAAGTGATATGCACAAGGCGCGCTTATTAGGCAACCAACATTTAAATGTGTCCTCCAAGATGTACAATTATACAGTGGTAGTTATCTTATCTATGAGCTATATGGAGGTAAAAAGATGGCACAGACACACCCTTTGCCTTCCCCTCATTATAGAAGACAAGTGCTTAACTTTGAGGGCTCATTTCAACCAACCTTATTAATGCATAACCACAAGTCTTTTTTTGATTATGCCTTTACTTTTTCTTCACATCACATCAATAATTATCATTCTGTACTTAAACAAAGTACTTCTTTTTTTCCCATTAAGTTTGTTTTGAGGTAAATTACAATTAAATTTCTGTAATTTAACTTAGTTACAAATAATTTTTGATTGAAAAACATTCACAAACACACTAGAAACATAATAGGACAGAGTATGACAATATCACTTTATATGTACATGAATTTGTCCTTGCTGATAGAAAAATATTTAATAATGTTGTTCTGGAGTTCATTTGTGGTGTATGATGGATATGCCTTAGTGTAATCAATACTAAACTTCTTTGTTATAAATTTAAATTTGAGAATAACATTATCTTTGAGCATGGCATTTGTCGGGATGTAGTAGCATCGTAAAAGATCAAATGATTGATTGACGATCTCGAGATTGTTGGGAGACTAATATACACGACATCTTATAATTTGATCTTTTATACCATGGAAAAATATATTTGTACACACCAATCAATATTATTATGGAGACACGACAATACAACTTAAGACATAAAAAGAGAAAGAAAAGAAATAAATGGGTATAGCAAAATATGGAAAATAAGTATAGATATATTAATGGGTATGGGTTACAGCAATTAAAGGCATGACCTTCTCCTTCACAATGGAATGAAATGAAAGGCATTTTGAGTATGATAAAAGCAAAGCCTATAATAAATTTTCATCTACTCTCCAACTGCAATTGCAGGGGGGTACCTCAAATTCTGTCAATGTCGCCCATCCCATTAAACCTTATTCCCTTTATGTCCTCATCCCCACCACCACACAACACTTTCCCTTCTTCATCATTTCATTTCATTTTCCATTAATGGAAATTTCTTCTTTCTTTATTTAGCAACAAATATTTCCTCTATCCCACATAAATATTATTTTATTTCTACTCCTCCCAGCTCAAGACGATGTCGTATTCGGCATTTTTTTAAAGAAAAAAAATTAATATTTTTTTTCTCTTTCTTCAAGATATAGTTTATTACTTTAGTCCTTACTTTCAGATACCAAATGATAATTAAACATATTAACACAATATTAAATATTATTTTTTTTAAAAGAAGATATAGAATAAAGAATTCTATTTTTGTACTTAGTTGGCTCTCAATTAATTAGTTCAGGAATAAAATCCAGGGCACATAGGTACAACATTTAGCTTAATATAGTAAAGCTTTTAAAGTTCATTGCCAAATTAAATTTTAATTTATGGAATAAAAAATGTATGAGATGGAGTGAGTCTGCTCAGCTCTCAGCATTCGGAGCCTTTTAAAACTCATGGATCCTGACCCTTTATGGACCCGAGTCCAAAAGGTTGATACCCGATCCATTTGAGCAGTTAGCTTCGGGTCAGCTATACCCAGAATCCAACTGAAGAGGTTTTAAGATCAACCAGTTGGACCGGCCCAATTTGCGAATGGACCAGTTGAAAAATTACAAAAATACCACAGTCCATTCGAACATTAGGAAAAGAGATTCCCCCAGGTTCATGCCAAGCTCTTCTACTCCAGATTATATTGCATCTTGTATTTTACATTTTATATACATGACGCCGCGCACGTGTTTATAAAATGAAATTATATCAGTGGTATATTTAAAATTAAAGTTTATATACAATGTAAAAATAGGAGATGCAGTACCAATTTACAAGCAAGAGGCTGAATATTAAATGGTTCTGAGACGACGA
>NC_026153.1:7474990-7485640 GCF_000512975.1 Sesamum indicum
GCACCAACACTAGTACTTTAGGTTAGCAAAGAGTTCCACAAGCCTCAGTAGAATAGGCTGCTTAGAAGGAAAGACAGCAAAATATTACACATACATACGCGATTACATAACTCAACGTTCGGATTTCAGTCCTCCAGAATATGATGTCGCTCAAATTCAATAACATTCTCACTCAGAGCGCTGAGAGTGGCGTTAGATGTCTCATTATTGCTACGGCATTGCTGGAGTTGTTCCCTTAGAATGCGAACGAGCTCATTCAGCCTCTGGATGTGCTTCTCCTGTGATAAGATAATCTGCACAAGAGGGTGAATAGAGGTCACATGACTCAGATATAACATGTTAATGGCCCGAGAAATGTCATATCGTTGCAGATGTTTTCCCATGCAGAGTTGTCAAGTTTTATTGTTAGTAGATAATCAACAAGCGATAGTAAGGGTAATATTCATAGCGACGACTATGGATCAAGGTATACAATGCTGTTTATAAATTAATAGTATAAATTTTAGATGTCATGGAAGACATTGCTGGTGGTAACGAAGATTTGGAGTTTTTGAGGGCAATATAGTTTGAACAGTACAATGCAAATTGGTACACAGCCTAGTGATAATCTTCGACCACATTTTACAGGAAATAACTTTCCAAGATGTCAGGAGACCTTCAAACACATCAATAGGAAACAGAGATACTATCTTTCGACATTAGTTTTCCCCCTACACCAATGAAATTACGTTCTTCCTAAAGGCTACCGACGTAGTTTCAGTTGAGACGTAGCAAATAACTTCTCCAACTATTGATTGGCTGGAATGACCTCTACCCATGCTTCTTTAACACAGAGCTCTAACACTTACTCTTCTAACACTGTTCGACATTCAATATAGCAAATAGAGAAACAAGGGTTAATTACAATGATTCCTTATGAAAGTCGGCATAATTAATGACAATATCTGACCCCCTTGGAAATTATGTTTTCCCCCTCTAAGTTTTCACATTAAATAAAAATGAAAGAGAAAAGAAGGATACAACCTTACAGTACCTCCCTTTTGAGAGATTGGATATAGAACAACTGCACCCTTATGTTTATGGAAATAGGAATAGTAACAACCCACCAAATTTCCAGACACTACTACACGGCCAAACGAACTGAGATGCTATGGAAACATTATAAACTTGGAGTGGAGTTTTGGTAATTTCAGAATCAGGAGAGCTGTAGTAAATAATAATACCAAGTTACTAACTCATATTAGGTTCAATGAAATTAACACTAGAAACAATTCAAATATTCTACCACCCTGCACCCCCACACCCTACCCCAACTGAGTGCACATGTGGAAGAGGCATTTTCATTTCTACCAAGACTCAGTTCCTACTGCCGCAGCAGTTGGGATATTACAACTAATGCTATCGGAATCATATGTTTCATTAACATTGTACTAATTGGTTACACATCGATAAAGTACATAGTACATCAACCTACGGTGAATCCACAGGAAAATCCCAATAATTCTGGATATTCATTTGGAAGCTGAGCTGACGATTATGTTGTTTGAAAAATTCTATACACTGGATATTCATTTGGAAGCTGAGCTGACGATTATGTTGTTTGAAAAATTCTATACAGCATGTGCTCAATGAGAAAAAACAAGTGGACCATGAAAAAGTGACTTAACATGAGCACAAGTGGTGAAAACATAGTGATGCAGTATAAGTTGCGTCATTTTTTGAAAATACAAAGCGTCGTGCTGTAGAAGAAGGTTATAACTTAGGCCGAGGTTAGTCTCCTACAGCTTTGCATAGATAAATGCCACAAAGTATGCTACCTATGGAAAATTTGAAGCCTATCACACAACCCATACACCATAATGTCAGGAAGTACAGACAACACAGGAGTGGCTTTCTTTCGTTGTGGTGGCTTTCGTGTAACATCACAAACCACGTGTAACGGTATGCACAGCTGGAAATCCCGGAAGCCATGGACATTAAATTTGGTTCACACAGAAACAAATTCACATGCAGAACAAATATAACCTTTACCTCAATTCCCTGGCCTTTTTGCATGCCAGCCAATTACAAGGAAAAAAAATACATAAGATATTTATGCGGACACCAAGATATCGACAAACTTATAACAACCGTTCTGACTAAATAAATGCGATACGAAGAGATCAGAGAGAAGCTACAATTACCTTCTCCTTGACAGTTTCTTCTCTATTGGAAACTTGTGGCTGCTTCTGTGGCTCCCTTGGACTTGTATCCACATCACTTACAAATTGTTGTCTCCATTCAATTTGGGACATGATTACCAATATCAGCAACACGAAAACAAGCAGCATCGGCCTCGACATGATTCCTATCTCCTCTCACAAAACCTAAGCAAAAATTAAAAGAAAAAATGAGCACAAATTTCACAACACAGACGACACAAAGCAATGTATAAGCTACAAATACATTAATCCCTTATCAAAAACACACATGGTCCATTATATATAGAAAATATATTCACTCAACACCACAATTGCTTGTTATCCCAGGAAAATAGTTCAAGATAATCAAAGCCCAATACGAAATTGCGTTTCTCATCACTCTTCCAGCAACATAAATATTTCATTCCCCAATTCTTGCACTTCATGCTCCACATTTTCAACTTAAATAACTCGCAATACTCGAAAGCAAGAATCCACATGAAAATTAAGAACAGAATGCTCTGCGTACAACATGAAAATTAAGAACAGCATGCCCAATTCTGCGTACATTTCAAGCTCAACGCCTTCAAACAGAAAAAGGGTTTTATAGAACACAAATTTCCCGGTCAAGATTAACAAAAAAATCGATGCTTAGCTTCAAAGTATACAAACTCATTTTTCTGTTCTATCCTATATTTTCCAGGGAAACCCTGATACACAATTTTCCAGAAAATATCAGAAGAAATGAAGTAAAAGAAAGAACTTACAGATCAGAGCTCAACTTGGAGACGAACAGCATCTGAATGAAACGGTCGAATAAAGAAACTCGTGAAATAGTATTCTGAAAAAACCGTATTCCTTGTTTGGTTACAGGGTTTTACCAAGATTGGCTGTTTTGTTCGACGGAAAGACAATGCCGCCGTCAACTGCCTTTTTCTGTAAGGTGAAAACTTAAAAGTGAAAGCAAGCGATCAAAATTATTACCGAATCTGATTACGACAAATTGTGGAGTTAAAGAGATTGTCAAAGGTCAGTAATGGCAGGAGAACTACCAACACAGAATTGGGTTTCGCGGATTCCAGGAGATGATTCTTCCACTCTCTCTCTCTCTCTCTCTAGATATATATTATCATTATTATTATTATTATTATTATTATGAGAAAAGCGCATAGAAAAATGATCTACGGTTTTGCTGTTCTTCTGAGGAGAATCAGACGTGCGGTTTTCCACTCAATAAATTATGGGTGATCAAAAAATTTTCAAAACGCCCAGAGTTGTCCCATTTTTTTTTAATCAAATTGCTTTTTAAAATTTATTTTTTAATCGTAATTCTAAATTTAAAGTAAAATTGCACCTTACTATTAAATTTGATTTTAATTTATAATTTAAAAAATCATTAAAAATCGAACCGTACCACTAAATATATAATTAAAATTTTAAATTATATATATAATAATTCAATAAAATAATTAATTTTTTAGAAGAATTTCATATTCAAATTATATAACCTCAAAATTCATATGATATCAAAGATCAAATTATTAAACCTATTTAATGATTGTCTAAATTTTTTATTCATCTTTTCTCCCTCTTTTCTCTCCACTATTTCTTTGTTCTGTCTTTTATCTCTATTATCTCTAGAATCGATCATTGACATTTATTTGATTAAAACTATGATTGGTATGCAGGAATGGAGTGGGAATGAAATTGACATTTCTAACTTCATATGTATTGGCATAATTAGGTATAACTAATGAAAAGACTTGGTGATTCTATAGAAATCCTTATTCCGTTAAGAACGGGAATAGTGATTCCATCCCCATACCATGATATTATTTGTTCCTATTATGTTGGAAATACAACATTTTTTTCTTTTGACAAAATTATCCAAATAAACCAAAACAAATCCTACGTCTTTCAGGTCATAGAATTCAAGAAAGAGGTGCAGTACTGTTCCTTAATTTGGCCTCCACTTCACTTGAGATGAAAATAATGAATAAAGCTGTCTAAATGAAAAACCATTAATTTTACACATCATTCATGCAAATTGCAATGAAACCCAATACATGGATCCATCTAATCCTCAATATCAATCGCTTATTATCTTAAGCTCTAAAACAAGCAACATATCTATCTCTATCCTGATTAATAATGAAGCCAAATTACTCTATCAAATTTTCCAGCTGATCAAGCTTCCAATTTAATCTGCTATTTTTGGGGCATCAATCTGGCCTCCTCACATCCTCCTTACAGGGACTTCTCAAGGGGTTTTGAACCAAGTCAAACACTATACTTGGACAACCTATTCACTATTAAAGATCTAGGGGTTGCTTTAGCTAGAGGAGTTAAGATATACTTCATCGATTATGAAGTATGTCCACACTCCATGAAAGATCCAATTTTCAGCTGAATATTTGGTAGTGCGCAAGTTAGGCGTTTGGATAGCAACTAAACATAGGTTCATATTATGTTAAGAGCGATGACACGCCCAAGTTGTGTGAGAGTTCCATCATAATATACATTCATAATACATGTGCTCTGAAACAACCTCTTATAGGAAGTGACTGAATGGTCTATACTTCCTTACTATGCGAGCCCATATTGTTTATTGTACCATTTGAGATTTTGGATGATATCATGAGGTGTAAGCTTGGTGACGCTATATTAGCATGATATCCAATAGCCATGATTGATTCGGACTGTCAGAGCATGTCTAGAAGCTGTCAAGTCCGAGCTGATTGGTATTAGAGTCCAAGAAAGAACTAAATTGGTAGCACTTGTGTTCAATTTTTCATAGCTCGGGCGACTGTGTTGGAAAATGTCTAACCTGTCATGAACATAAATACATATTTGAGTGAGTTAAGCACGCTCTACTTATTAAGGGATCTAGAGATGGTTAATTAAATAAGACCATATAGTTTGGGGTACATAATGAGTTGTCGAGTTATAGGGTTATGTTAGTTCGATTATCACAACATGGCCTCCATTGTATGTGAATTGCTTTGGTTCTCTAACTTGCTTCGTGATTTTCACATTCCAATTCAGTAGCCTATTCCTTTTTGGTGCAACAACAAAGCTACTCTCCATATAGCTGCTAAACTAGTCTTGGATGAGCGTACCAAGTACCTTGACATTGATTGTCACTTGGTGCGCACGAGATCAATTCAAGTGTAGCTTCATCAATCCCTCCTCCATCCACGGTCCTGATCAACCATCCGATCTTTTCACTAAGTCCCTCGTAGTGCCCATATTCTCCCGTTTGCTGTCCTTGAGGAGTTATGGCATGAGTTGCAGGTGTTGGAGTCTGTTATTGTATTTTTGTAATTTTTTTTATTTATTAAAATAAATAAGCCTGTTTTTAATATTATTTTGTTTTCTGTATTTTGTATTTTTTTAATGAATCAGTTACAATATTCAATTTATTAGAATATCAAAATATGATGTGGATTAAGTATATAAATAATCTCATATTCAAGCAAAAATAAAAATAAAATTTTAATACCAAAAAAATAGATAAATATGAACAGATAAATAGTAGGCCATCACCATATCATATCATTGAGAAACAAAACAAAAAACTGCAGAGCAAAGGTGTAAGTTTTAGTACAATCCCAATCCCAATCCCAATCCTTGGGAGGGTTAGACTTAATTAGATGGATCTTATTGTAATTATTATTAGACTTTAGTTTTGCATTTCCCTGTTTTCTATTGTAATGATTAATTTCGAATTCATATCAACAACAGCTCTATTTTTTAATACATTTGATTGTCTATGTATGGCTGATGCAGTGATTAAAAAACTCAAACGCACTGTCGGAAAAGTCAGCTGTATTATGGGACATTTATTAACGGGTTACTTAACAATTAAAAAATACCAACTTGCTTAATAATCATCAGACCAGAAAGTATTTTTGGAGCTTCCTAGAATGTCCCGGGTGTCATACCCTACTCACACTCATAAATTAATTTTAAGATCCACACTCATTATAAAAATATAGATCAATTGATTTATCTTCGAGTGAACAACTATAAAAAACTTAAAATATCATAATATTATTTAACATGTAATACTTTCATAAGATTATTTTATAAATGGTATAATAAATGTATATTATTTGAAAAAAATTATAAAAGAGAGAGCTATTTGTAAATTGGTCTTACCAATTTTGAATTTATTGATTAATTATGTGTAAAAATAGAAAATTTAAAAACAAAAAAGAAATTTAACTTATTTAGTACGATTTGCAAAAAAAAAAATATTCAGCAAAAAAAAAGAAAGAAAAGAAAATCGAATTTGGATGTGACCGGATCCAAACATTGGATTTGATCGGGTCCAGAGACCCATGGGTCTTGAGTGGGGTTCAATAAATTTTATTTTTATTTTTATTTTTATTTTTTGCAAATAAATGAAATTCAATGAACTGAGTAAATTTAACTCTAAATTAATTTATTTGAGTGTTTTTCAAGTTTACCTACCCATTGACAAACTTATCAAACAATATCCCTATCATGGCCAGCTTTTAGGTTTTATCTAATTATATGTACAATATAGTCTAATAATGTTAGTACTATTTCTTTTCATTAATAATTAATGACTTGAATAATATGTGTGAAGATGAGTGGGTTCATAGTCTTCTTGGTTGCTCCCACGTCCCAAAATAATGCATCATGCATTGCTGCAATAACTCTCTATAATGTGTCTGTGACTGTGTGTATTTGTGTGTTCTTGAGGAGCTAAGAGATGGCTGCTTATGCTGCTCTGCTTTCACTCCTCCAAACACTAGACAACTTCCCTCGACCTTTCCAACAAACCACGTCTCGTCTTCATGACAAACTTTGCTGCTTGCTACTGATTCTTGAAGATTATTCAAGAAATTACTCATCAATCAAGCATTTGGATTTGGAAGCCCAAATCAGAGACGCATCACATGAAGCACAAGATATGGTAGAATCCCATATTTCAGCACAATTTCCCTGCAAATCTGAAGATGGGGGAATGTTTCGGAAGATGATTTCCAGTCTCCAAGACATGTTTTCTTTTGCCTTGTATCCACGCCAAACATTTGACTATACACATCAAGATTTCGACTTGGAATTCAGAGGATGCTTCGAGAAGGTAATAGACGAATTTGATTCAATTTTGGAAGCTCTGTCTAAGATCAAGGATGGGAGAGAAGAAGAAGCTTCGAGAACGAGGAATTCCTCGTTCGCTAGTTCATCTACATTTGTTGCCGGTGTGAAGAGAGAGCCGGTGGGACTTGATCAGGATTTGATGTGCATGAAAGAGTGGTTAACTGCTTCACTGTCCAAACTCGACATCATCTCAATAGTGGGGATGGGTGGTATCGGGAAGACCACTCTTGCGAGAAATCTCTATAGTGACTCGCTTATTGAATATTATTTTGACATTCGTGCCTGGGTAGTTTTATCGCAGGACTACGACGCGCGGTTAATGTTCAGGAGTCTCGTATGTTGCACAGGAGAGCCTAATGGTGAATTGAATCATAAGAGCATTGAAGAATTAGCTGAGCGTTTGTACAAAAATTTGAAGGGTAGAAGATACCTGGTTGTGATGGATGATGTTTGGGATACTAAAGTTTGGGATGATGTCAAAAGGTTCTTTCCAGATGACAATAATGGTAGCAGAATCATTTTGACTAGTCGTCAATCGGAGGTAGCTATTTATGCCAACTCTAGTAACTCTATTCATCAAATGAGACTTCTTAGTCCGGATGCAAGTTGGGATCTACTGCGTAAGACGGTGTTTGGGGAGAAAGACTGCCCTTCTACGCTAGAGACGATTGGACAGAAGATTGCACATAATTGTAAAGGGCTTCCGCTTGCAATTGTCGTGATCGGTGGTCTCCTATCCAAAGACAGCAGGGCGCAGAAAGACTGGGAGTGCATTGCTGAAGATGTAAAGTCGGCAATAGGTAGAAATGATGGTGATGATTTCATGGAGATTCTATCTTTAAGTTATAATTCCTTGCCTCATCACCTAAAAGCATGTTTCCTTTATATGGGCGTGTTCCCTGAAGATTATGAGATATTTGTCACCCAACTCATCAAGCTCTGGATAGCTGAGGGATTTGTGAAACCTCCAACCCCTAAAAGCTTCGAACAAGTGGCAGAAGATTATCTCAAGGATCTTGTGGACAGATGTCTTATTCAGGTTCAACGGAGAACTTATACCGGTGAGATTAAAACCTGCACCATCCATGATATGTTGAGGGAGTTGTGCATGAAAAAAGCTCATGATGAGAAACTTTATCAGATAATGAACACGCATAGTCGTGTGTTCCCACGAGGCAGAAACGATCAACGCCGGTTTAGTATTCATGGAGGTACTTTTGGTCATCGTACAAATGATTGTGATTCGTATGTCCTTTCTCGTTCTCTTCTCTATTTTTGTTATGGTCCCGGCCATAGTCTGTTAGTATCTTTTACTACAAGTTGTAGACTGCTCAGGGTATTGGATGTGCTCACAGTTAGATTCTATGACTTCCCAGTTGGCATAATGGAGCTAGTCCATTTAAGGTACCTTGCTCTCACCTGTAACGGCAGGGACGAGTTGCCTGCATCAATTTACAAACTTGGAAATCTTCAAACTTTAATTGTGTACAGAGGGGATATCCCATATCCCCTCTGGTTTGCCCGCGACATGTTTTATATAACATTAAACATCTGGAAAATGCCACAACTGCGACATCTTATGCTTGAGAGAGGTTTCTTGCCTTATCCTTTCCTAGAGCCAGTAGTGAAAGATTCAGTTGTTTTGGAGAACCTACAAACACTTACAGGAGTAATAGATCTCAGATGTACCAAGGAGGTCTGCGCCATCATGCCAAATCTAAAGAAACTGGGAGTTTCTTATATTTCTTACATCGATGACAGTGAAGACAAATGGTCATCATATGAATTCAACAATTTTCTCTACCTGCACCAACTTGAAACATTGAAGTGCCGTTTCATTACCAAGGATCCTCTAGCTAACAAGCTTTTGCCAGTGAGCCTAGCTTTCCCTCCGAATCTCAAAAAGCTAACGCTCAGCGGTTGTAGAATTCCTTGGGAGAAAATGCCGGTTGTTGGTATGTTGCCCAATCTTCAAGTACTAAAACTGAGAGATCATGCCTTTGAAGGCTCAACGTGGGAACCACACGAAGGGGAATTCAGTAAATTAAAGTTTTTGCTCATTGATGTGAGTAATTTGGTGCATTGGAGAGTTAACGACACACATTTCCCCCAACTTCAGCACTTACGTCTCAGTTGTTGCTTCTCTTTAGAGGAACTACCTCTTGAAATTGGGGACATTCCAACACTTGAAATGCTTGAGTTGTATGAATGTAGCCCATCTGTCGAGGCCTCAGCGATGCTAATACAAGAGGAACAGGAGAGCATGGACAACTACGGGCTTAGAGTTCATATCAAGTCCTCCTCCTTTGAAAACGACAACGCCAGCACCTCTCTACGAAAGGTAACTAACTTGCCTATCAAATCTAGTACTACATCAGCAGCTAGTTGAACATCAGATCCATCATCAGCTTTTTACTTCTTTTTCTATTTATAACTGCAGGTAAATAATATGACTAAGTTTGAACGGCAACGGATGATGATGGTTCGAGGAGGAGGAGGACAATTCCTGCGAAAGTTGAGAGAATGAGAAGGTATGACATGCAATTCCTTGATAACAATCACTCAACTGAGATGGATGTCATTCTTTTACTTTCAATATTTGTACCAATTCGTTCTTATCAACCGAGCCAGCTAACAAGTTCTGGTAACAAGTTAAGCAGACAGATCCAGGTAGAATTTGGTTGAGTATATGATTTGTTTATTAGGTAGAGTCGTGTTTATGATTTCAGTAACAATTTTCAGATATCCCTTATTGCTGGGGAAAATTGTTGCAGTGCACTATGGAAGAGGCTGGAGCTTACTTAGTTTTTATTATCATTTGAATTTTTTTGTAAGGTTTACTGTTTTGAATTGAACGTTGTAGCTTTATACATTTCAACGATATGCTGTTATTTTATGTCCGGTGATTTTTGACAAATTATTATGGTGGAATTGCAATTTACCTTCCTGTGATATACGAAATAGGTAATTAGCCTCCTTGTAAAAAATAAAATAGTAATTTACCCCCCTCAATATTTAAAATAGATACAAAATATCCCCCTTCACGTGTATAGCGTTGTGCACGCACGATATAAATCAACTACTCATATTTTATCTATAGTAATTTGTGGTCCAAATCATATGTTACTTAATTGATGGACAATACCTTGTCCTTTCAAATCAACGGTTGAAATTTAATCTCATACGTATTAGTTATATATAAAATTTATAAAAATATAAAAATACAAATAATTAAAAGAAAAGGAAAAAAAAAAAAAAGCAAAAATGGCCATCTTCCTCAAGCAGCCCCTCCCCCCAGCTCCACCTCTCCCTCCCAGCCCCGACCCCGTCCCTGCAT
>NC_026153.1:7485810-7507605 GCF_000512975.1 Sesamum indicum
CACCCCACCCCTTATTTTTCTGTATTTTTTTTACTTTTTAAATACTGTATATATATATACACATGTGTGTGTGTACATTTTATGTATTATTAGTTATATAAATTTATTTTTATAATTTTATAAATTTATAATAAATTTGAGGCATTAATTTAATTTAGATGATTTTTATATCAAATATAGATCGTTGATTTAAAAATAAAATAAAATAGACCATCGATTTGTTTATTATATCTGGACTGTTGATATATATATATAACAAGATTTAATGATTTCTGATTAAGGGTATATTTTAAAGCAAAAAATGAAGCAGATCGCACTCAACGCACGTGCACATCACTCACATGAAGAGGGTATTTTGCATATTTTTTAAACATAGAAGGAGGTAAATTGCTATTTTATTTTTCACAAAGGGACTAATTGCCTATTTTCTGTACCATAGGTAGGTAAATTGTAATTTGCCCCAAATTATTAATTTTTAAATAACTATTTGAGGTAAAGATGCTCTACATTAATGTCAGGAATAATTATATTGTCATCTCTTAAAATTTAGTATAATTATATGTACATTATTTATGGTTTGGAAAATTACATCTAGTACCCTTTACATTTACATCCATCTAACAAATAAGTTACTTCTTTAGTCAAAATTCAAAGAATTTCTTGATATTAACAAAAAAAGAAAAACTGAATGAAAATTAATATTTACTGTCGATTGACTTATTGCAAGTTAAATAATTTTTTCTAACTAAACTATCCTATACCTTCTCACATGCTTAATAAGTAAAGGCATATGAGAATAATTTGATCATAAAAATATTTATTTGACTTTTAATAAATCAGTAACGAAGCAATCGGGGATAAATATAGATTTTTCTTGGGATAATTTCGGTGAATTTTAACTTTCTCAAAGGTACTAAATGTAATTTTTTAGACCACAAGAAGTCGATGTGTAATTACACCAACTTTAAAAAAAACAAAATGTAATTATC
The DNA here is from genome assembly GCF_000512975.1 of Sesamum indicum. Classification (NCBI taxonomy): domain Eukaryota; kingdom Viridiplantae; phylum Streptophyta; class Magnoliopsida; order Lamiales; family Pedaliaceae; genus Sesamum; species Sesamum indicum. Next base: position 7,486,800 of record NC_026153.1, read on the forward strand.
CCTTAATGTTAGTATATGTTGGATTATAAACATGGAAAATGTCATAGCCGGTCTTGTTATTATTAATGACAAGAATTATATATAAAATTTTAACCATAAATGATTGGTGAAACATTTATAGTGACAACTCACATATTTCTAACCTGAAAACGGACAAGTTTTGTAACTTTACTGATGTAATTTCATCGTAGTAAATTGCAACTATAAACCTGGTTGACGTAAATCGCGACAATAGAACAAGCAATAGTAATATCGCAAAAGAACCAGGCTGATTAAAGCTACTCAAGAAATAAAATGACAAAGAGAACTAATCCTAAAAGAGCTTAATTGGGAAACATCATTTTGCATCATAAATATTCCAAGAAAATCTGTCAGCAAGACTGCTCCAAAAGGAGAATTCCAGTACAAGATTGTTCTATCTCAACTGTAAATGTCCAAGAAAAAAAATATTTGACTCTGTCTCGAACAAAGATCACAAGCACTAGCAGAATTGAACTGAAAATCTGTATTCAGGACATGTAAAAGGCCTATAATTCCAACTAAAATCCAGTCCACAATATATAACAATTCAAAAGAACTCGGTCCTCTGTTAATGTTTCAACATTTCCATCAGCGTCAATCTAGGAGTGCATATGCTACAGCTTGCTTACGCTTGTCCCGACAGTTTCATCTCTCTTGAGGAGTATCTCTCTGAACGCCATTGGGGACATGAGTCTCAGAATTTAAGGTCTCGGATTTCTTGCGTTTTGCGCTCGACTTCTTTTGTTTTTGGCTCGCGGGACTTGCGGAACTCTGCAAAACAAATATATACCATCTTGGTTCAGAGAAAGAACAAAAGATTTAACCACCATAAAGTACAGTGAAATTGATGTATTAATTTATATCAAAGGGAAAAACCTCAACCAACGAAATTTTTTTACGTACCCCAGCATCTGCTTCAGAAGTCGACTTCCTCTTTGGTTTACCTCCCGTTTCTAAATAATGAAGCACCTCAACCTTTGAACGGAATTTGCGTTGTCCCGATGGTTCAACATAATACTGCAAAATGTGGATATCCAACACGTGTTTATTTAGTAGTTTCATCGACGATCATTGAACGACCAAAGAGAAAATATTATTTCCATGTACATCATAATTAGCAAATAATATAACATAATAATTAACTTAATCATAGTATTTTAACCTATCATTGCATGCTGATCTCCGCTGGCGATTTTTCACCAGACACCTAATATTATAGTTACAAGTGAGGAGTTCAAGAGAGCAAAGGAAGAGATCCCAGAAAAACACTCACAATCCAACTTCAGGTCATACTACTATGCTGATCTTGGACAGGCATACTTGAAATGCAGACAAAAGTGTACATTTAATTTTACATCTATGTTTGTTGAAACATAAACATGCAATAAGACCAAGTACATAGTAGAAACATTTCCCAATAAGCATTGATGCTCCAAGATAAGGAAAAGGAAAGAGCAAAAAGGGAGTGCTTTTGGCAGTTGTGTCAACAAATGGAGTATTTTTTATTAAAAGTCTAAAAGCAATAAAATCATGCAATTGATTTTCTGGATATCAATGTGACCCAACATGCTCCCCTTAGGTGAACAAATATGAAAATTATTAGACAAAGCACCATCAGCATTACGTAGCATACATGCAAACAAGTGCCGTGCAAATTTACAAGTGAATGATTGGCAGTTTTCCTCAATTTGACCTCCAGTTCCCTCAAATGTTATTAGTCATCGCACGAAAATAATATCGGTACTGTTAATGTTTCAATTCAGATGTTATTAATCATCGCATGAAAATAATATCAGGTCCTGTGAATTTTTATCCAAACAAAACATTGTTTTAGATAACATTCGTGCAGAGAAACCCATTATTACATGGATCCAATATATAATTTCAAACATTTATCACCTTTAATTCTAAAAGAGGCAACATATCTATCTCTGTCATGATTAATAATGAGACAAGTTACTCTATCAACTTTTTCTGCTAATCCACCAGCGGATCAACCTTCCAACTTAATCTCCAACTTTTGGGGCACCTATCTGGCGTTAACGAGTTTAGCAGAGAAAGATTTCACCCCTCTTTTAGGCTCTTGTAACAGAGATCTAACATGCATTTACTCAAGGAATCAATCTTTATTTGGCTGTTTGCATAATGTGTAGCTTAACACTTTCAGACTCCAGTACATTAAGCTTGATCTTTTCAACATTCTCATCAATGGAGACGGTCAAACAAAATTTCCTCCCGTGTGATCAATTTAAGATCTAATAAAGATGGTAGGTGGCATAAAACAACTGCACCCGACTCATGTCATGACCTAGACTCTGAAAATCAAAGAACATTAAAGAGTTTCACCAAAACAGGAGTAACATGTAGAGTATGAGAGATTTCATCCCAGTTGCTTGTAGTTGAAAATGGCAAAAGATGTCACGAAGACTGGGAAGTAATCGGCAAAAAGGCATTCAGAAGGTCAAATCATCAGACAGGGCCGAAGCAAGAGTGACAAATTTGATGGACCAAAGAAGAAGGATGAAGCTCTTTGAACGATCCATAAGCATCTCCACAAGATTTTAAATAGACAAAATGTATCAATAGAGACAGCTGAACATCTACACAAAGAAATTGCCAAACAGTCCAAGTTAACTGCGCTACAAACGGTTCTGAGATCACAAAAGTGGTCATAATAAACAAATCAAAATCTCACTCCGAAAGCACAAATGTCGACAAAATCTCCCTCCATCCCACAATGAAAACTCCCATTCGACCCAGATCCAAGTTTTAGGTGAGAGTTAATAAATTGAAGTATTGTATATGTTTCATTATTGTCCTTGAAAGTAATGGTTGAGAGTTGGTGTCACATCATTCCTTTAGTTGAGGTGATAATTCTGGAAAAATGGAGTCTTATTTTGGGACATCTCAAATTTGGGTAGTGGGAGTACGTTAAACAGTATTCACATGGAATCCATCAAGTCCTCACATGCTTAGTCTGCGAGTGAAAGAAAGCTTTTTATATTTGAGTTTGTCTTAACTTTGGAAGTTGTCGGGGCCTGGCATGCTTACGCCACTTTTAACTTTGGTAATTGGGCTTCCTTACAGAGAGGCTGATCAGCTTTTAAACAATGTCGTTATCAAAACAAAAAGTGCTAAAATAACACAGTGCACCAACTCTTAGAATGACATAATCAGTCTGATACTGTCTCATAGTTGTACTTACCCATGAATTCCATTATCAAAAGAAATACAACATATTATCTATTCCAGTGTTACCCTCAACCAACAAAGAGGAATGTATGATGGCAATTGAAGAGGTAATTTTGGTAAAAGAAAAAGAAGTACTTTAGGTCTCAACTTATTAAAAAAGATCCTAATCAGAACATTAAAAAATGTTTTAAAAGCAGAAAAAAAAGATCCTTATCATGCCATGCCAATCACTATACTATAAGAATCACCTGGAATGTACAATCCATCTGAGTAACATCCAACATCATCAACCACAACACAAAATGATAAATCATAAAAGAAGTTTTGTGCTAAAGACTCCTCACATGACGAATGTACCAAATCAAATACTCATCCTTCTACCAACTATGAATAGATAACAAGATCTAGCTTGGTCAGCTCACTCATCTCAAGTCAATCAGGAGGAAATATGAGTTGTTCCATGAGCAACACAAACATATTACTTAATTGTTTGGATAACTACTTTCTCTTTATGCACATAACACGATTACCTATGGATCTCCGGGAAAACAAACTGTCAACATCAAAGTGAAGATATACAATTGAACATGAAGAAGCACAATCAACATTATAACAGATAAAAGCACGTGTGCATGAACACACCTCAACAAAGCCACATGCAAAAAACATTTAAATACTCTCTAAATGTAATTAGTGGTGCTCCAAGTAGTTTATGAAGACTTACATCTTGCATGTATGATATATCAAGTCTAGCACATAGAAAAGTACGTGTGTCAACCATTTCTATGAACATAACTCCAGAACTCGCTAACCAAGGGCACCAAAAGAAAGGGAAGTCGTTAATGAGTTTATGACTTTCAAGAATTAGGAAACTAGTGACCTCATGAAAGATTAGATAGTTTACACTATTTCTGGATGCTAACTAGAAATGATGCAAACTACTCAATAATTGAATCGAAACCAATAGTCTAATAGACACAAGATTAATTTGCTATCTAGAGCAGATGTAGTTGAATCTTTAGTGTACTTTCAATTGTCTAACAAGCAATGAGCTTGACTGCATGACTCCGACACCAAATTAACATGGACTTGAACAGTTTGATCTTATTGCTCGACTTCGACTCATGCTTGGTATCTACTGTTATTCCACATAGCCCTAAAACCTAGTCATGCCAAGGCCAGCATTATTACATCAACTCCACAACAAATATAATACATACAAGTAAAAGAGAAGATCCACCCAAGAACCAGCTTACACACATTGAAGCATCCCCAAATAACAAATTGCAATATTCATCATTCCGCATACAGGCATAACGCCGGTATCTCTTCTCCTCACTCAAACCAATACAACCAACTTTAAGACACATAATCAATGGCCATAAATTCTTTCAAGAGTATGCATAGAGAGAAAGAAGAAACCTACTCGATCGATAAGTCCAGCGGTAGCTCCAGAAGCTCGGACTCTCAAATCAATCTGCCAGTCCTCTGGCAACCAGCTCGGCCTCTTCGACATCTCCTCCGGGTTTCTCCTCCTCACCGACCGAGGTGCGGCCTCCGCCGAGTTCTCGGAAGGTGCCAACATGGAAATGGGCTCTGCCGCAATAACCACCCCCGGCCCGAACTCCACGCTGGGGGCCGGTTGACATTGGTGGTGTTGGGGGGACTCAGCCCCGGTGTCGTGGCGGTCGGGGTCGATGAAGGAGCCCGAATCCAATAGCGGGTCGGGTGGAATCGAGTGGGCGGGTAGCTCAGTGGGGGTGCCGGCGGGTTGAGGGTTGGGGTTAGGGAGCTGGGGTTCGGACATTGGGATCGAGTTCGGAGAAGCTGAGGGAAAGGGGGAGAGTGTGAGCAAACGTTTGAATAAGCGATGACTAAAAATGAAGGGGAAAAAAGCAACAATAATTCCTTAATTTCTGCGTCGCCCTCACCCTCGCGTGCTAAATCTATTGGACATTTTCACTAAAGTTTCTATATCATATCATATGTACAATACTTTTGACTATCTTGGATAAAACTACATTTATTTTTTCAAAATACAAACTACATTTATTTGTTCTTTGTTGAGATAGTCTAAATATGAATGTTTATGATGTTTTTTTCTTTTTTGGACATATAAATTAGTAATAATAATAGGGATTTAGGTTGTTGGTATTTGGGGTTTGTCTTAATTTACATGGGAGTAGATAATAATTATATTTTATGAATTTAAATTTATGGATTCTTAATACTAGTTATTAATCTATTTAAGTAATAATTGTTTAACTTATTACAAATTCTTAGTGGATGTTGACGATTGACATGACATTAATAGTTATCAAAGTTTTAACATCGTAAAAATTGAAAGATGAACTGGAATTCTTAGATAATCGAAGGCCTAACATGTAAAGAATTTCTTAGTATCTTGATATTTAAATCTATGACCCTTAAATAGAAATGGATAAAATATATCATCAATGTGTAAAATGTGTACAGGGAGCACTAAAAAATTATCAAAAGGTGTTTCAAGATATTTTAAGAACGCTTGTCTTATCTTGACCTACCTAATACCTCTTTTATAGAAAAGGGACGAGAGAAATTAGGGGTTTGTAGGCCATGATTCACATCGGTCAAGATTATAGTCCAATTTTTATCATGCGAGTAGATTGGTTCAATTGTATACTCAAAGGTGGGCGTTTATTTTAGAAGCAAAATGGTTTGTGCTTCAACTGGATAGGCCATTGGATTCTCACAGGCCTATCCAATGACTTGCTGATATGTTTCTTCGATGGCATGCATGTCTGACCTAAAGCCTTCATGCTAACGACACAAATTGGTATGATATTTCCCTGATGGGTTATAGATGAGCTGAGTCAATTCTAGGCTCTCAGTATGCCACGATTACGCTTGGTATTGTACTTCCCTTCTTAGACTTAAAGCATCTTGGCCGTCTTGACTTTTTCACCTGCAAACTTGGACTTTTATGAAAAAAAAAATAATAATACTGCAAATATGTGATGACCTTCTAACTATTGATCCAAACAATCCGTCGCATTCTGATTGAGTTGCATATAACACTTATTTTATCCAAATAAAAAATATAAAATTTAACACACGACAACCTTCAAATATATCTTGTAGATGTAAAAGCTTATATATTTATCTATACATTATTAAGACTAAGGGATGTTGACTAACCACTTTTGCGGTACATTATTTGTATGTACGTAACTACCTTATGGAAAAAGAAAATGGCAAGTGATTTTTTTTCCTTTTTCTTTTTTTTTTTTTTTTGGCTTTTGGTTTATTCTTTCTCATCTTCGTTGTAATTGTACTCTTGATCTCCCTACATTTCACTTCCTCTTTGTAAATGAATGCATCAAGTTTATGATAATTATCACATTTATTTAATTTGAAGAAAATCTAAAATACATAACAAAGAAATACATTTATTGTATTGGATTTATGTTATATAATTATATATATTTTAAGTGAATTTATATCTTATTTTGCATACTCATCAAATATGTCACGACCACTCGTAATATTAATTAAGGAAGAGCTGCTAGAATAACTATTTTTGGAATACATTTAATATATTAACTAAATTGGCCCTGTCTAAAAAGAAAAATTACACTAACAAACTTTATTTTTTCCTCTTTCTTTTTTTCAATTTTATAATTCAAATTTCTTTAACCATATTCATAGAATTAGGGACAATAACATCGACATCACTTATCCAACAGCTATTAAGGAATCAGCAACAGATTACTTCTGTAAATTATTTTTCGAGGACACAATAAACTTCATTGAGTCTAGATTTCCCTTCCAATTCACACAGGTGCCAGCAGACATTGCTAGTACTCTCTGCCAAACTCCCACAAGAAACTTTTGGCCCATTTCCTATGCAATGTCACTAACAAGATCTTCTCTAAGTTATTGTATAATAAAATTGCAGGTTTACTTTCGACAATCACCTCTCCTTCCCATAGTGGATTTGTTCCAGGGAGACTCATTGGAGATAACATACTTTTGGCCCAAGAAATTATCCACTCGCTTGATGAAAGGCACAATAAAGATAACGTTGTTATCAAACTTGACATGGCTAAAGCCTATGATAGAACTCAATGAAAATTTTTGTACTTTGTATTGCATGCCATGGGTTTTTCGCATGGATTTGTCCTACTTATTAAAAATGTTGTTGAGAACTGTTGGTTCACAATTTTTTTTAATTATGAAACTTCTAGTTTTTTCAAATCTACCTGAGATCTTAGACAAGGTGACCTTATCTTCTCTGGTCTTTCATACTGGCTGCTGAAACTTTTTCTCGTGGTTTTGATTTCTTATTAGGACTAACCCTACTATGTACTATCAGTCACACTGCAGAACCCGTGACTCACCTTTCCTATTCAAATGATTTTATTATTTTTACTAACTCTGAGGAGGATGTCTCAACAATCTGATGGTATTTTTGGATCTGTATAAATCATCCTGTGGGCAAAAGATCAGTTTTCCGAAAAGTGTTTTCATACCTAGTAAGAAAGCCAAATTACTTTCCCAAATGATCAATAACATCATAGGCTTCACCATGAAGGAACTTCCCATCATCTACCTTGGGGCTCCACTTTGTAAAGGTATAAAGAAAAATTCCTTTTTGTCAATCTTATTGACAAAGTTCGTATAGGATTAGGTTAGGAGCATGCTCACCTTTCATACGGAGACAGATTACAGCTTATCAAGAGTGTTCTTTTGTGCCCGTTTATCTCATGAAAGTATTGAGTCCTCCTGTTGCAATTATACAAGAATTGGAACAGCTCTTCGCTAGATACTCCTGGGGCACTACTGCTTCTCAAAGGAAAATCCACTGGACCAAATGACTAATACTTGTTATCCCGTTGCTGAGGGAGACCTTAGTGTTAGAAACCTGAGAGATGTTGTCGAGGCATTCTCTCACAAACTTTGGTGGAGATTCAGACAGAATAACTCATTTTGGGCTCTTTACACAATGAACAAGTACCGCAAAGACAATGCCCCTTCTGCAACTAAGGGCTCTAGAAACAATCTCTTACCTGGAGAAAGCTTTGTAAAGTCAGACAGGCTAAACAAAACAACATTCTCTGGAGTCTTGGTATAGGAAGTCTCATTTTGGCATGACTGTTGAATGCAAGAAAATTGACTGCAAGATCTTTGTAATCATGAAGGCTCCACATATTTTCCTGTTAACTGCTCTAGTAAAAAGAAAGTGGAATCAGAAGAACTCAACAGAACTGTACCACCGGATGCTGCCACTCTCATTGCAACAACCCCTATTGTCCTAGGTCAATAGGACAGTCCTATTGGAAAGCGTTCAAAGATGGCAGGTTCACAACATCATTAGTCTGGAAAAAATCAGAGACCATAGAACTATCGCTTCCATCTTCAAAAACATATGGATTCCACTTTTCATTCCGACCACCTCTATCTTCCTTTAGAGATTACTCAACAACTGGTTTCTTGTTGATGCCAAACTGAAACAAAAAGGAATTTCATTGGCTTCTAAATATTGTTGTTGCTCACATGAGGAGATTGTTGAACACCTATTCATTAACAATGTGCACTCCTTGACGGCATGAAATTTCTTTTCTAGTAAATTCAGTGTCACCTTTCCTCAATCATCCAATATTTCTATCTTCATTTAAGCTTGAGAATCCTAATCAACCACGTAAACTTAAAGATCTCATCCTATGCTTGTATTATTGTATATATGGATTGGAAGGAATGATGTCAAGCATAGAAAAAAGTCTTGAATGCTCATGCTATCATCCTCAAGATTATAAATCAATTGCAAAATCTTAGTAGAAGCAAGCATGGAAATCAGAACATCTCAAAGGGGATTTGATTGCTACCAAATCATTTGTCTATTCCTATTCTGATCAACCACATAGCCAAACTTGTTCTATGGTTTATTGGAGAAAACCTGAAATTGGTTAGGTTAAATTGAACACTAATGGGGCCTCTAGAGGTATCCAGGTATTTTAGGAGCAGGGGGCATTATAAGGGATCATGTTGGGCAGGTGATATTTTCTTTTTTGAACCATTAGGAAACACCACCAACATGGTTGCAGAATTAAAAGCCTTGCGTCAAGGAGTTAGTTTGTGCCTTGACAGGGGCTTTAAAAAGGTTTGGATTAAACTAGATGCATTACATGTTCTCCACCTGATCTCCAAACAATCCATAGGTGCATTGCACCTCCAAATTCTTCTTTCCCATATCAAGCATTACTTATCTCAAATGGAAGTTAAGCTCTCACACATCTTTAGAAAAAGTAACCAAGCAGCAGACTATTTCGCCAATCTTGGATGCTCAACTAAGACTACCTCCATTCTCACTCAGGACCAACTCTATGGTAAATCTTAGGTATTGTTAAACTTGATCGTCTCAATATGCTATACTTGCAGTTTTCATAGTATACTTCTAGTTTCAGTTATCTATTAGCTGAAATTAAAAGTACTATGAAACCATGCTCATTTTCTATTATACTATGAAATCATATAAGAGAGTAGTACTCCTTATTTACACTTTCTCAAACTATTCTTATAAGGAAGAAGTTTTCCTTAGTTATATCTTATCAGCTCTTGATTGTAAGGTAGTAGTATTTCTTATCTATGATTTGTTTAGGCAAATATAGGGAGTTAACACTCCACGTTGTAAATTTGGGGCAAAACTTGAACTAATATAGAAAGAAAAGAGACCCCAAAAAGTTTCCCACCCTCGGGTGGATTTTGAAAAAAAAACAAAGAATAGTATTTTAAAAATATAAAGATACATAAATATTTATGTATTATAGAAGATAAATGTATTCTGCCGTCAGCCTTTCGAGTCTTTTTCTTTCTTTCTTTCTTTTTTTTTTATTTTTTTGAGCCAACTTTAATTTCCAGGCCTTTTATTTTTTCCAAATCGGTATGGAATATTTGGTATGTTGAAATGCAAAGCCCAAAGACAAGTTTGTTATCCACTTGAAGCACGCTTATCTCTACTTTTTTGGGCAATTGAAGCACGCCTCTCGTACATGTAAAAAGGTTCCCCCCATGGAATTTGTGCCATGTGTATGCATAATACACATTGGGAAATTAATTTTGGTATGTTATATTTGGTGTAATTATATATAAATTTTTTGTAGTTTGAAAAGTTGTATTTAGTCTTCATGAGATTTATTTATATCTAATAAATAGGTTCTTCTATTAGTTAAAAATTCACTGAATTAATAACTAAAAAAATTAAATAAAAATTTATTTTTACCCTCGATTGATATATTACTAACTAACTGCAAGTTAAACAAATCTTTTGTGTCTAAACAATCCTTATAATGAAGATATACCTCATCATATGTATTAACGTGTGAAGATATATAAGGGTAATTTGGTTAAAAAAATTATTTAATTTGCAATAAATCAATTTGGGATAAAATGAATTTTTATCCTTTTTCTGTTAATATCATCAAATTCAATTAATTTTGACTAACAGAAGGACCTATTTGTTAAATGGAAGCAAACTTAAAGGATACTAAATGTAATTTTTAAAATCCAAAAGATTTATATGTAATTACACCAAGTCTCAACAAAAGGGAGTATAATTACCCCCATCAATTTATTTTGTTGAAATTTTTTAATTGAAATATAATTTTTTGAAATAAAATAACGGGATATTTTTGTCTTTTAGAAAAAGTTAAACATAACAATGTTTGTGAAACAAAAATGAGAAATTTATTTTCCAACATAATTTATTTCGACTTAAACTATATGACACCAGCACATTTGATACTTTTATTCGTCGGGTTTTAGGTTCACTATTTGTATGATTGATTTGTACAAAATTTAGGGATAATTACACTTTTTCCCTTGAGTTCGATGTAATTACACGTAGATCTTCTTTAGTTTGGAAAATTACATTCGACACTTTTGAGGTTTGCTTTCCTCTAACAAATAAATACTTTTGTAGTCAAAATTCACCAAATTTACTTATATTAACAAAAAAGTCAAAAAAAATCTATACTTACCCCCGATTGACTTATTATTAATATATTGCATGTGAGGTAAGTATATTTTCGTTGTTATAAGAATAGTTTAGTTCAAAAATAATTATTTGGGGAAAAGTATTATTTTAATCCGCTAAGTATATCTAATTTTAATTTTAGTCCGATAACTATGTCTATTTTTATTTAGGCCCAGTAACTCACGAAATTGCTTACTTTTAGTCCTCTGGCAGATTTTCGAACAATTTTACCCCAATGAGTACATATGGCTAAAATTGCCTTTCAAAAGTTGCATAGGGGTAATAATTGTCCGAAAATCTACCAGATGACTAAAAGCAAGCAATTTCGTAAGTTATTGGACTTAAACAAAAATGAACATAGTTATCGGACTAAAATTAAAATTAGGCATACTTAGCGGACTAAAATAATACTTTTCCCTAATTATTTAACCTGCAATAAGTCAGTCGATGATAAATGTCAATTTTTATTAAGTTTTTTTGGTAATATAAGCTAATTCAGTGAATTTTGATTAACAAAGTATCTATTTGTTAGGCGAAAGCAAACATTAGGGTTACTAGATGTAATTTTTCAAACCACCAAAAACTTAGGTGTAATCGCATCAAATGTCAAGGGAGGGAAGTGAAATTATCCCTAAAATATATGCAAATTTATATATGTTATGCAATTGATTCCACTAATATATTATTGTACTCGATACATATTACATACCATGTAATAATGGGATTGGATTTGAAGAAGGTTGAGAGGGGAGTGGTGCATAGGATGTGTTGATTCCCTCCCTTTGGTTCTTAGTGACCCTAAGTTACTTATAGGGACATTGGTAGCTGCATACATCCTAGTCTAAAATTCTCCTTGACAAGACATTTTATGCTTTTTCAGGGCTTGTCCTCTTTAGTGGGTTTGTAATGTACTACCTCTAATTTCCCAATTTTTGTAACAAAAAGAAAAATATAGGATGAATGGTTCACCCCATTGGATTAATGACAGACTGCACAAAGAGAAATAAACAATTACATCCATCCTCCCCCACCAACACAAAATGAAAAAGAAAGAATTAATGAGTTTGGACATTGGAATCCCATAACAAGGCTTGACTTCCAGCTGTAGTTGTCACTATGATTTGAGTGCATTGATGCCTTAATAATCTAACACATTTTAATATAATTGTAAGAGCAAGAATTTTGAGGCATTGAGTGGGTGTCAATCAGAACACAGCCAAATTCCTTTGGTAAAATAAACAACAAATTTGATGGGATTAAGAATGTTGCAAATAATTGGATGTAAAGTTGCATGCAACAGTGTTACTCCAGAACTGAGCCATTGAAAAGTAACTAAATTTTTTTATATATAATACAGAACACATAACACTTGATTTGCCTGTAGAAAGTAAACATAATTTATACAGTTAATTTCCTACAAGTGAAAAAAGAAAATAAAATTCTGATTATCAACTCTGGAATTAAGCACGTGCTGGTCTAGCAGCCACTAGAGAACTCTGTCAGGATCCTATGAAGAAGTACCTGGACTATCCATGTCTTGGGACAGTGCCATTCTTGAACCGGAAACAATGTGGTCCCTCAGATCTTTAATCATGTTGTACCTCTCCATTTCGTCCTCCATATCCTTCTTCGAAGAATATGATGTTAATCCAAAGGACCCTCTACGATCAAACAAGTCCAAGTTTTCTCGTTTGTTCGTGCTGCATTCTGATAACAAGCCATTCCGTTTTGGTTTTTCAGGTTTCTCTGAGACGGGCTTTCTCCCTTCAACTGGATTCCCCTTTGATCCGTTCTGGACGGTGTTGCCCCAACAAAAGCTCTTGCTGATATTATCAATGTTTAGTTCAATCGAATGGAAGTCGCTATCAGCTGAATCATCTCCCTCAACGTCTTCATTTTGTTCATCGTCGTTTTGGTTTAACGTCTCCCTCAAATGTTGTTTGAGCCCCTTAATTTTATCATAGCTTGGAGAGCCTTTCCCTTGCTCGTCGCCCATCTTGGATTTTAAGTAGGCCTCAACCTCATTGGTGAGCTTGTCAACAAGCGCATTTTTCTCCTCAAACAGATACTTAGCTTCTGAGAGCTTCATCTGGACTCGTTCCTCTCGCAGCAGATCAGCTAACTGAAGCATTTCCCTCTCTTTTTCCACTTCTTCACGAACTCTTTGAGATTGCCTCTTCAGCTCCTCCACCTCAACCCGGTCTTCCCCTATGCCTCTAGCCAACTCATCACATACTTGCTCCAATATTTGACGTGCCCGTTTCTCACTCTCTAGCTCTTTGTTTGCCCTCAACAGAGACGCCTTCGTCTCAGCTAATTCTCTCCCGAGCTTCTCATTCAGTTTCTGAGTCTGTCGTCTTAGCTTCTTCTCCAATTCAAAATCTCTAGCTATAGAAGGAACAGTGCTGTGAATCCTGCCTCGTTCCTCCATTTCCAGGACTACCTTTTCCTCTTCAAACTGCTTCAATAGAACATCGATGTCTCTCCTATTCGTCTTTTGTCCTTGGATTAGTTTATTTAAACGACTACATGCCCGGTCGAGCTCAACTTTCAGGGATGAGATGAAGATTAAGCTTGTGGAGTTCAGACAGCAAGAGTGACTCAATAGTTTAAGCAGGTCTTTAGAAGTTCTGAGCCCAAAATGTATATCTTTGAGACGATTCTTTACGTGTCTATGCGGAATCTGGGCATGACTTTGTGTCTGATCAAGCTGCATGTACATATATGTTAATTAACAATAGCTCAAAGGAAGCAGAAACAGAAATAGCAGATGTACAGATGAATGATAAAGCCGTTGTAAAATGTCAAATATGGGCTGATACATGAAAGGAGACAACTACAGAACATGTTGGCCTCTGTGGTGGTCATAAGCAAAACAAACCATGTTTCACTGTCCAATCGAAGCAACAGAGCATTTTATCCGTTTTACCATCAAGAGTTGCTCCAAAACCAGTTTTACATTAAAATCAACAAAAACCAATCAATACAAGAAAGTGTTTTGAGCCTGTAACTTCTAAACATTAGCAATATAACAGCTTATCCATGTAAAAAACCAAAATACGAAGAATCAACCAACACAAATCAATTATGGATAACAAAAAACCAACTTTAACTAAGATTATCGAACATTTAACAACTAAGAATTCACCTGCTCCAAGAAACTATGGAGAGAAGTAACACCTCCCAAGTCACAATCAGCTTGCAGAAGCTTTCGACAACCAGCCGATGCTCTTCTTCTGCGCCTACCGAATTTATCCATTCTCTGTAAATTTCGAAACAAGAAACACAAAAAGAAAAGACTTGAGCGGAATTGCAAGATTCAATTCTTCAACTCTGTCCAAGTTAAAAAAAGAAAAAAATGAATACAATCCCACCTCAGAAACAGGGTCAGATTCCACCCAGCTCAACTCTGATGACTCCAAAATCCTTTCTTTTCCAACATTTCCTATTTCACTTCTTTTATCCTCCAGAATTTCCCTCTTTACTCCAGATGAAGGCAGCCCATTAATTTCCCACAGAACTGCAGCCAGTTTTCTCGCAGACACCGACAAAGAATGGCCCTTGTCGCCATCCTTCGCTGGCAGGTACTTGAACGCCTTAGCACTTTTTAGCGATGGAGATTTTGAACTCATCATTTTCCACATTGGAACTGGAGTCGTCGACCCCCCTCTTTTCCCTACCAAAAAAGCTCGTTTTAACCTGTAATTCTGCGTCAATGACGATGAAGATGATGATGAGCATCCTCTCTTTCTCACCTTCCCTTTCCTAGCAACAAATTTTCCATCCCCGTTCAAGCTCTGCCTTGGCATCCTCCCAAAATCCATACCTACGTTTTAGAATACACCAACGTGGTCGTAAATATTACTACTACGACGATATGTTTCAAGAATCACACTACTCCAAAAACTCCCAAGAACATTTAAGTTGCAACAGATCTAAACCCAAACAGGCTCTACCTTGGCACTCTGAACGATTCTTTCCCCTTTTTTCTGGGAATTCTGCGGTGGAAAAATCAACTGTCAAATGCTTTCAATCAGTCAAAAAGAGGGGGTTAAGTACAGGCAGGGTCTGAACGTACCGTTATCAACGTAGTGTCTTTTGGAGTTGGGAATGATGTTATGGCATGCAAATTTGAGCTCTTATGAAAGTTGGACTTCGTTTCAAACTCCCAAAGAGGGAAAAGAAATGAGGAAACTGTGAAAGATTGGTCTCCAAATATAGTTGGAAAAGTGGTGTTTGATGTGTGTGTTGAAGAAGTGAATCTGCTATTCCCTTTTCATGGAAACCGAAAAGTTTGAGACAGAGGGAAAGAATGAGAGACGGGCAGTTGTTTTGTAGTTGTGATAGCTTATGAAAAGTTGGGAAAAGTCTTGTCACAGTCATTGGATTATTTATATATTTAAAAAATTCTAACTCAAATCGCATTTAATCCTATCAATTATATAAATATAATATATTTTTTATTTAATTAATATATAATTCAAATAAAATAATTAATTATATAATAAATATATCACACTTGTCATATAATTTAATTTAGTCAAATATAATTTGAGTAAAAAATTTGTTTATACATATATGAAGATTTAAAGTGGTCAAAATATAATATATGGAAAAGAAATTCAATATCGAGTGAAACTTTCATAATCATCTTTGTGTTAGGAGGATTAAAATTAATTTCTCAACATCCCTGATTGATTATAAATAATTTAGAGACTTTTTTTAAAAAATTAATATTGCATATACATCATACTTGATTTGACCATTTTAATGACTGTTTGAATAATTGTCTTTAAATGCCAATGAATCTCTTGTAAAAGAAAATTAGCTGTATCCTAAATTGTTGTGATATTACCAAATTTCCTAGTATAACCTAAGATTATACTTTTATGCTGTATTCTTAAAATCATTACCAAAAAAAAAACATGTGTGGTCTGTCTGATGTCAAATTTGTGGTATGGTGCATTTACATTGTTGGTATGTACATAATTGATCTTTCTATAAATATTTAAAAATATTACCTTACAAGTTGTAAAATGGGATAAATACATATTTATGTAATGTGTAACAAGGCTGCCCAAGCAATTAAAGCCCATGAATAATAGCAAACTTTGACTGAGGTGGTATGCATTTACATTTGCTTTTAAGCTCAATCAAGGAAGCCAAGTTTTGCAATCTAGTCCCTGGAATTATGATATGGGGAGCACACTTAAGATTTTGGTAAATTATTATTATTAGGGATAATTATACTTCCCTCCTATAAAATTTGATGTAATTATATATGGACGCCTTTTAGTTTGAAACATTCATATAGCACCCATGAAATTTGTTTCTTTCTAACAAATAAGTCCAATAGTTAGTCGAAACTTATCGAATTTACTGATATTAATTTAAAAAAATATCAAAAAAGTCTATATTAACCCTCGATTGACTTATTACAGGTTAAATAGATCTTTTTATGATAAAATTGCGCTCATACATCTTTACGCATTAATGCATGTGAAAAGGTATATATTCACTGTTATAAAAGTAGGACTTATTTGTTAGATGAAAATAAATCTCAGTGGTGCTAGATGTAATTTTTCAAACCATATGGGGTTTACGTGTAATTATACCAAAATCCTAGGAAGTGTAATTATCTTTTATTATTATTATTTTTAATAGCATGTAGTTCATTACAGCATTCAATACATTCAAATTCAAAACTGGTTAAATATATATTTATTTAAATCAACAAATACGTTCAGGAACCCACAACCTTTTAGCTGTGAGGTTTAAACCTTATTAATTAAAAAAGGCCTTATCGGCATTTGGTAAAACTAATCACACAATCTAAGAATCCCTGCAATTTTTACTTCAATCGTTTCAACCCGAACACAACTCGTTAGTATCATTAATCTCAACGTTTATCTAATCATCTTTCGATGAACCAATTATATTGAGTCTTTTAATCGGGCCATTGTTGTAAATGCATAGTTACTAAATGTTAGGTATATTCTTTTGACTACATTTACTGCGACTCAAGTTATTGTTGTGATGCTCAATTCTTGAAATTTACAAACTGTTGGAAATTAAGAAATTAACCTTGTTTAGGTGGAGGGGGATAAAAAAGAAATAGAAAGAGATAGAGGCTAAATGATAAAACTAAAAGAATGAAGGGGGTTATTAGCAAATAGTACATTTAAGGTACGTGGATTTTCAATAATTGCACATTACATTCACACTGCAAAATTGTACAAGTGTGTAATAAATTGATGAGTGCCAAATGATCAATCAAACTCTGGGCCCCACTAACGGCTACAAAAATAAATAATAATTTCTGGAGGAATTTTCATTTCTGGATTTCGGAATAAAAATTAAAGGGGAATCATAGTGAATGTATTCTGGGGGCCCATCCACATGATCCGCCACCCAAAGGCCCAAATCCAGCTCGATCCATTATTTTTCTATTAATTAATAATTTTTTATTTGAGATAATAAAATTTTTGTGGGTGGGCATAGATGTGGAGTGGGCAAGGAACATGTTTAATTTTGGCAAGAGGGGATTAATTGGGGTGCCTTCCCAATTTTTATATTTAATATTCAATTATTAAAATATATATCACTTTAAAAAATAATCTAATTCCAGAGGAACGAAAAAAAAAATTAAATGATTAGAGGGGAGAGAGAGAAAGAGAGGTTGTGAAAGACGATCACAAAGATGGCAAATTATTATTTATTATTTTTTTCTGTAACAAAAAACAAATTAACCTTTTTTACCTAAGCAAAAAAATATATTAGACATAGAGTTTCAATTTGTCGTACATATTTATCATTTACAATTGAGTGCAAAATCGAGACCAAAAATAGGGGGCAAGTATTAAATTCAAAATGGCTTATATCTATGTCTGATGCCACACGAGCCGACGTGTCTGCAATTTGACAAATCTCCCAATAACAAAAGAACAGTCGGGATGTATATGGTAAGGGTTTAACGTACTCTATTCATTCATATCAATCCATATACGCTCTCATGCAATATAATTTATTTTTTTTGCCACTACATAGAATCTCACGTTTAAATATATATAAAATTTTCGTTGAGACCACTTATTATCATAGGGGTCCACCGTCCACACAATTCCTTAAAAATTAAATTACTAAAAAACATCACGAAATGATCCTTCAATATAAAGAGAATAAAAAATCCTTATGAGTGTGACTGTCGTCTCATATCGATTTAAAATAAAGGAGTCGATTTAAAAGCAAGGGCTCACCATCTTCCTTGCTACCATTCACTTTGAGGTTGTGTTTTATCAATAGTATAAAAGATACTTAATAGAAAAAAAAATTATACACGTAATGTGTATATATTTAATAAGAAAAAAAAAATCTGAAATCGACATCGTAATTATGTATTACAAAATTATATTACTTTTCTATGAATAACAAAAACTCTTCCTTTTTCTAGTAACTATAAATCCTGCTTATAATACTTAGAGCATATTTTGTGAATTTATAAACATTTTAAAAGTATCTTATAAAATATTTAAAATTTAAAAAATATTGCAAAGTATCTGATAGTTTTTTTGAAAAAAAGAACTTATGAGCTCATTTAAGAAAAATAAGAAGTTTCCAACCTTTCAAAATCTTAACAAGTTAGTTTAAAATTAATTAATAAATTTATCATTAGTAATATATTATAAATTTTATGATATTATTTTATTAAAACACATTAATACCTTTTTTTTATAAAAAAAATTGTTATAAACACTAAAAAAAAATATAATGCATGAATTTCTAAGATTTTATAAATTAACTTAGCCAAATAGCCCCTTAAAATCCATTTTTGGGTATCTAGATTCCCTTTAAAAATATGAAATTATAATTTTTTCTAAACTTTTTTTGTAATTACACCTACGGCCCTTCTTAAAATTCATTATTTATACCTATCCCTCATTTGTTATGGTCTAGATGAAAAATGCCGACGTTAGCAAAAAATTATATAAATTTTCAATGTTACCCCTCATTCATCATTCTTATGTAATAATTTTGAACTTACGATAAATCTAATGATATTAACTTCACTTTATATATATATATATATTATATTATACCTTTTATAAGTATAAAAATATATATAGAAATGTTAAATACGGGGTAAACTTGAAATATTTTATGTAATTTTTTTTGCAAATGTCAGTATTTTTCGTTTAAATCGTAAAATAAAAAAATCAGGTGTAAATGATGAATTTTTAAAAGTGGTATAAATTTAATTTTCAAAATTTTTTAAAGAAAAAATATATTTTGCATTTTTTTAAAAAAAAATCTAAATGTAATTGACCCTCCATTTTTAATGGGCTGGGTAGCATAAGGTTGCATAAAACGAAGTAAAAAAGAGAGATGTGGAACGGACTAACGCTAGTTTGGCCCCAAACCTATATGTGTGTCTATAGCTGGGTTTCCCCAAATTTTATACTACCCAAGTTTCCCAATTTAAGACTTTCTCCACACAAATATAATTTAGGAATAATTACATTTACACCCCTAATTTATAATAAAAAAAATACAATAAAACTCGAGATAGAAGATCCAATTTATTGAAACATTTGATTGAGGAATTCTAAATCAGATTGGTCATCCAATGATATGCTTGCGTCATTGCACTTCACGCTTGATTAGTGGTACCAAAATCATCGATCAAATTGAAGAGGGAAAAAAGATAAATTGACATTGGTTTCTGGCATTAAGTCAAGTCAGCTCAAAGCAACTTGATCCATTTTTGAAAAGTTTGTGGGGCCTTTAACTTCATACTTATCTTCGTAGGAGATAATCAACCATTTTCTTTTGTGAAATAAATGATTAATAGGTTTATTTTGAGTAAAATATATAATAAAATAAATTAATAGTTATTTATTGATGGAATACGATTGGATTATAACATAACGTCTCCAAACTTAATCTTGATGGACGGATCGGCCATCCAATCAACCTTTATCACGTTTTATTAACGGACTCTAATACTTTGAGACAGCTTTTGGCAAAATTTATTTAGTATCGTAACAATTCATGTACTTCACAAAATTTTTTAGAGTTATTATATATAATCTTAAAATAATATTTTAATGTATTTGAATAAAATAAAATCATATAATTTATAAAATGTTGGATAAATTTTAAAAATAAGTTAAACTTAAAAAAAAAAAAAAAAAACTTGTAAACGCGTAACACATAACACGTCCCCACATCCAATTAAAATTTGAAAAGAAGATTCAATGGGACTCAAATACATTATTTAACAAGATTTATTCCAATGTATAATTAATTTCTACATATAACCCAACTTTAGTTAATGGGTCCTTTTCAAGCTTATCTACCAAATCTAAACGAATTAAATAATCATACAATTTTAATATGCTAACTCTAATTTAATCATACTTTTTTTACCTAACCTAATTTCGATTTTCATCTCCAGAAAAAAATCATCCAAATCGCCAAGAAAATGGAAACTCCGGCGGCTATGCAGACCATGTCCACCCCTCTCTCTCTCCTCTGCTTTCTCTCTCTACACTCCACTTTCATGCTCAAGAAGCTTTCATATAT
>NC_026153.1:7507615-7541905 GCF_000512975.1 Sesamum indicum
TGTCCTTTCCTTCCATGGCCTCATCCAAAATTACCAAACTGTCTATCCCCGTCAGGGTTCTGCCCTCCATGTCCTCCACCTGCATGCTCACCTCCCTCACTTGCAGTTCCCCCCCTTCCTTCCCGCCGCAGGTCATTACCACGCCGCACTGCACTAGCTCCCCGCCCTGGCCGGCCATCACTGTGGCGTAGCGCAGCTGTATGTCCTCCGTCAGCCAGTGCCGCCGCGCCTCCACCGCCTTGAGGCTGGCGACGTTTACCGCCCGTTTCTTGGTGGGGTCGATCAGGATCCAGCTTACTGTTATGCGGTCCTCTGCGAGTTCCATGCACGCGCCGTCCTCGCCGTCGTACTTCAGCGGCGTCGGGACCGTTTCTTTGGGCTCCAAGAGGTCGATTCTGAAAGGCGAGCTCAGGAACCAGCCGGAAAGCGTCTCCGTTACCAAGACTTTGGAGTACACTAGTTTCTCGTCGCAATAAATATCCACAGCGGAGATAAATTCCGACGTCTCCGGCACACGTACTTGACGGGCTTTCTCAGACTGGTAAGCAGGGCCGCGGCAGCGGACGGAGGGAAAAGAATCGGAGTAGAAGGAGCGGTGGCCGGAAGGGAAAGCAGCGATGGCACGGCGGACGGTGGGGTGGGTGGTGGAGGGCCAGGAGGAGTTGCAAATGGACCTCCACAAATGATCTTCGGAGCAGAGAGAGAGGAACTGGGGGGAGGCGCAGCTGGTGGAGGCAAGAGCGGGGCCGTCGAGTCTGTTGAGGATGTGGGATTTGATGATGTCTGGATGGAGGGAGGTGATGGAGGGAGGCGTAGTGGTTGAAGCCATGGAGGTTTGTGTTATGTTTGTTGGAGTAGGGAGGATATGATCAAATATGATGATATATACAGCGTTTGAATGAGGAAAGGGAATGGGAATGGGATATTTATAGAGGGGTCCGGGTCAAGAATAGAGTTTTAAGGAAAGTGAAGAAGAAAGTGTTTGGGTTTGGGATCCAGATATGAGAGTTTGACTTGCAAACCCAAAATGGCATTTCCAAAGGATTATGTGTATATTGGATATTGATAGCAAAAATAATGAAGTAAGTGTTGGTCAAGAGTGAAGACTGAGTACTAACCTGCTCTTGCTCCATTGCATCCCACACCTATCCTCCTCCATCCTAAACTTCACTGTCTTTTCCCGTTTTACTATTATAATCCCCCACCTCCCATCTTTTCTTATATTTACAACAAATAAAATTTAACTATGTAACTTGTAATTACCAATTTTAGTTAATATTCATTTTTCAGAAAAAACCAAATAGAAATTGGAAATTCCCTGTCAACATTTTTACATATATTTATTAACTCAAACACACATCACTTCGTATGTGCTCTTAATGGATTTTTGAACCTTAAGTCTGGAGCTACATCATGCCAATTTATATAACTGTCCTTAGTATTTTTATTACTTACAAAGTATATCAAGATTCGTCCCTTTTTAAATGTGAGTTGTACTAACTCGTTCTCAATCCAACTTAAACCTGATTGTGAACAGAAGCATTAGATTATTTCTCGATCAAATAATTCATTTAAAATCATCGAGATATTTATAAATACTAACCCATCTTGTCCCAGCTACAGCTTTGCTACCTCATGCTCCCTTACAAACTTTGTGCTTTCTCATTTTACAAACACTATTGACTTACATATCAAAAGGGCTATAATTAAGATATACCTTATATGGTTTTTATAATTTCTTACCTTGCAAGTCACATTTACTGGATGTCAAATCACACCATTTTTTTTATATATTTCAATTTTTACTATTAAAATAGGACTTTACTTTTGTGTGTAATTCTAACTTTTTAAAAAATATATATATTGTGGATATAAATCAATAATAATTGAAGACTCGGACTCCATATCCGTCTTTTCCCTAATTCAGCGTTGAACTCAAGTGGCCTGGGCTCTCTGTAAATTACATAAAAGGGTATGAGTCAAATTTGGGCAACTGCGTATAAGAAAGTTGTGAGTCCCGTGCGCCCGCCCCCCCCAGGAAAGTTCTTAGCCATGTTCCGCTTGATGCTGACGTGGCCAGATTTTTTTTTAGTTTTAATTTGAAATTATAAAATAATAAATTAATGCTCATCTTAGTGGGATTTTTGACTTTATATTGATGATAGAAATATGAAATATGATAAGTTTCATTTTAGAAAATTGTCTGTGATATAGGTAGGATATCTTATATCTATATGTATAAGTCTACAAATAATTTTAAATATTGATTAATTTATATATAGAATTGGGGCTTCTTAATTGTTGGTATTTAACTCGTTCATTCATCTTTTTATTTTCATGCAGACTCGAAATTATCTAATACAAAAGTTAAGTACATAATTGAACATTCACAATTATACTATGTGATTCGGACCAACACCGTGAGCGGCCCCTTCGCTCCTGCCCAGTTAGGAGGTTTACAATTGGAGATGGGGTCCACGGTGACTTTTTGCTCAAAAGTACCAGGTTGATCTAAATCATCGAATTTCTTGATTTTGGAATCAATCCTTGTCAATTTGAGTTCTTTAAATCGAATCGTGAAAAAAAAATTTAAATTTTGATTGTGCTACGTTTCCCCAATTTTAAAGAAAAAATTATATTGTTACGACGTGAATAGGTAATAAAAGTTGTCAAAGATGTATAATATGAACATAAACATACAGAAAAAATCAAGAACTTTAGGTCAAACAGAAGCAGCTTAACCTAAAAACAAGAATCATTAGCTAGTCACAGCCCACATCCAGATCCCAATACCCAGATATTAATGCTAGTTAATTAAAAAGAAAAATGAAAATAATAGTGAGAAAAGCTAATTAATATAGTTTGAATTAGTAAGCTTAGGTACCGGCCTGGGGGACAAAGTGAACTATCACACGTACAATGTGGCCAGCCCATTATGAACTTGAACAATCACATAATTAATATGATTAAAATGCAAATATTATTGAAGTCAACTATAGATATTGCTAATTAATTAACTGTAATCCAAAATTGGTTGTCCGCTTTCTAGACTAGCAATTGGACTTGGATCACCATCAAACCAACTTCAATCTAATTAAAATTATGAATTTCATCAAAATTAAATTAATGTTTACTATACTAAATAATGGTAATTTTACTTTTTTTTTTTTTGCTTTAAATATTATGCGAGTGATATTCTACAATGTAATAACAAATTGCCGCTAAAAAGAATCATATATCTCCTAGTTCAATTGTACCGCTCTAGATCTAACTCATTGCGTCTATAGTTATTCGCAAATACATGTATGAGATAAAAATTTTAACTTTTAATAAATTAAATATATTTATAAATATTATTCGGAAAAGATTTGAAGTGGATTTTTGATAAGACCCAAACTCGCTCCAAACCACTGACGTTTTCTTTCTAATTTTTAGTTTTGAAAACAAGCACGTGGAGTGTATGCGAAAATGAGGGAACGTGTGTGTTGTGTGGATATGCTCCTCCAATTCATAGATTTTTGGGGCTTGGAAATGTAGCATCCTATTAAATGTCGGAAGCTTTCTTTCTTCTTTCTTGATTATGAAAACCAAAATGTGGAAAACATAGTTCTACGTGTGTTCATAAATCTGACTGACATTCATTGAGTAATCGCGATTGTGATTGCTCTTTCATTTCATCTTATCTTTTTTTTTATTTTTATTTCAATGAGAAAAATAATATAAATAAGTTCGATTAATAATAATGCAATTTGCAATGTGATCTGTACATACGTATATATTTTATGGGGTTGTCTTTGAGTGTTTTGGAACTTATTAACTACTCATCCTCTTAGTCTGCCATTTTCATGGACATATATTATCAGCCGCCGAATAAGGAACTTGGAATGTGCCCAGAATTTCATACCCATATTGTCTGCTCTAATTTTATGAGCTTTACGGGTTGGTTTTAAATAG
The DNA here is from genome assembly GCF_000512975.1 of Sesamum indicum. NCBI lineage: Eukaryota > Viridiplantae > Streptophyta > Magnoliopsida > Lamiales > Pedaliaceae > Sesamum > Sesamum indicum. Next base: position 7,511,570 of record NC_026153.1, read on the forward strand.
ACGTCCCACTAGGAGAAAGTGCACTTAAAGACTTATAAGCTAGTAAAATTTATCATTTAAAACTAATGTGGAATGCATACCTATATCGATTAAAGTAAAGTTTACTTAGGTGTGAGATAAAAATGTAATGATAATTGTTAAGATAACCGCATATCCAACCAAAAAGTGTTTCATAAATAAACATGCGAAAAAGGATTTGGAAAATATATTAATCTTGAAATATTTCGAATGAATACGCGAGATGAGTCCGCCGCAAATTTCAGGGGATGAGTGATGAATCTCAAGTATGTTTCCATTAATTCTGAAACCGGATGAAGCACTATATAATCAAGCAAAATCAACAAGTAAATCAGTGTAGAAATTGCTGACGGGATAAGGGCACAAAACCCAAAAACTTAGACATGACTGCTCAAGACTGAATGAGCAGTGAAGTAAATTCTTAATATTAGTTAACTACGTTACCAAAAAGACCACATTGGTTTTTGGATGCTCAAGCGAATTCCATTTGATTCTTCAGACGAACACAAGAATAGTTAATACTCAACCCCTAGATACCATAAAAAATTTTGACCAAATTTTCTGTTCTGTAATAACAATAGCATTGCTGCATGGTTTCCAGCACTCAATTTAAGAGTTTACCATTACCTGGTACAAACATGAATTCCATTATGATAGAAACATATACTGAAGAAATCGAGTTTCGCTTAAATGATTCCAAATCTTACTCAATATATTCCTAAGCAGGACAAAAGATATACGCTTCTGCATTTCCTGCCATCATCAGCTCAGCTTGCAACCTTACACTCAGAATGGAGACGCTAAAATTGTTGCTGTACTAATCAGAACAAGCACGACTACGCGAGAACAGATGAGTTCTTCAAAATTCCGGAGAATCTTTAGGGTTCAAGTGAGAAATAAGGTTTTAGAGACTGCGAAAAAAACATGAGCCTCAGAGAGAATTATCCAGCATATGTTTTTCTGGGAAGCAATGGTCATCCAATTGCAGCCCAATATCGCATGACCAGTTAAATATCATCCCAAGCTGATGGCCCACCCAATCCAATTTCATCAACCTGTGACAACTCAAGAGCCGCCGGATCAACTCGCTTCCTCTTCTTCTTTTTCTTGGCTGGAAGAGTAACCAATCCAGTGGTTACATGGACATCATGACTAGTTTTAAGATCTAACTTCTTGTCAGCTATCTCGTGGAGATCCTCAGGAGCATCAGTCACAAAAAGATCCGTAAATGGAGTTTCTGCACTGTCAATGATATTCACCGTATCTCCTTTGGTCTTTTTGTGTGATTTCTTATCAGGTTCTTTACCTGTTGCAATCCTGTCCAACCCAACATCAAGCTCCTCAGCAACTTGGTTTGATTTTTGTTTCTTATGCTTTGATTTCTTTGCTTCTTCAGGAGTCAAATTCAGACTTTCTGCATTATTGTTTTCATTCTGTTGCAACTTCACTTTTGTCTTCTTTTTCTTTTCTGTGAAGTTGGTATTCTCTACAGAATCTACACCTTTTTCAACCAGTAGTTCTTTCCTCTTCTTTCGAGAGCCCAGATCCCCAGCACTATTAAGATTATTATCCATGCTTTCACTCAAAGGAGGAGTTTTGCTTGGATTCTTGTTTCTCGACGACTGATCTATGTTGGTCTCACTCCGAAGAGCTAACTTATTATCTGCCTCAAAAGAGAAGTCATCAACTTTTTCATGCATTTCTTTTCCAACAATTTTGTCAATTGGTCTGGCATTAAACACGTGCAAATTTGGCAATAGTTTTTTCACCTGCAGAAGCATTGTTCTAGATTGTAAGCGTTGTTTTATGTTGTCATTTCAAAAGTTCGGTAGTTCCCTTATATATGGAGAAACAGTATTACCGCAATAGACTTACTTTCTTCAGTAAATTTTCCTTTTCAGCAATGGGGTTCCCTTGTAGATTCAAATTCCTCAAATTAACTAATGAAGAGAGCACCTGACATGCAATAAGGGAACCAAGACCAGTGAAGGGCATATCATTTTAAAACAGAGGTAAATAAGATTACCGATAAAAATCTGTTACCTTGATATTGGACCTGTTGGTAATCAAGTTGTTTCCCATGTCTAGATTCTGAAGTTTCACTAGACGTCCAAACTCACTAGGAATAATCTGAAGGAGGATCAAGAATTAGTAGCATCAATGAGGAAAAGAAGGAAAAGGAAGCACATTTGAAGACCAAAAGAATGACAAAGGGCTGAGAAACACGTTCTAGAATGCCTACAGTCAAAATACTTCATAAATAGGTATTACATCATACCATGATCTCATTATGTGCTAAGCGAAGCTCTTTTAACTCTAGGCAGGATTTCAGGGATGAATCAACCGTTTGCAGTTGGCAGTTAGAAAGGGAGAGCTGTGACAGTGAGTGGCAATAAGATCCCTCATATCATCAAACTGATTTGAAAGTGTAAAAATTAAATCAAGAGCCTACTTTGGTGATTGATTTCAGTTTGACCAAAGAGTCACCAAGTGAACTGATAGGATTCCTGGAAAGAACTGCATAATTATGATTAGTAGGAGAAACTGTATTTAAACTCAAATATCATAAGCTGATTTAGACTATAACCAGTAAACTCTAATATATACGTATGAAAACTAAACAATTCATTGGCCTTTGTGGTACTTGTTGAATTACCAGGAAATAAAATTCCCTTCAAAGGCTTTTGAAGAATAGGATTCTTCAAACAGGCAACTTGTTCTTTTCAAGCAATCATCTTATGCCTTTCAAATATCAATATAACTTATCCTTTGTATACCCAACAGGAAAGAGAAAAGGACTCCAAGCTTGTGAGAAAACCTTATTCAATGATAAGAGAGTTTGGCATACACTGAATACATACAAAGATAGGCATATCCACAAAGACATGGTAAAAAGTAGGCCCATGTTAGTAACCAGATTATTTCGTGTTTTTCTGTTGTCATAACACAAATAAAAACTGAAAAACAGGTTTGATAAATATTTTTGTTGGTTTTTATGCAAATTTCTCAGTGTTTTATCTTACAAGTAACAAACTGGATTACCAAATGGGCCTCACTTTATACTTAAGCATAAACATTACATTAAGTCTCAAAGTTTCATTTGCTATTCAGGGACATGTACCTAGAGTGTTCAACTCTTTCATCTGATCAAGCTTGCAAACTGAACTAATGTCATTGTCTGCAAGAGGAAGAGAAACAAAGATCAGTAAGAGTATGGTGGACACCCTTAAAGCAATGCTACTTACCCGAGGCATGCACTTGCTACTCCAAGGACCTACCATTCAAAATCAATGCACGCAAGCTTGCAAGAGATTTGACCTCATCCATTGATTTAAGCTTGTTTTTTCCAGCATTTAATACCTGAACCAGAACATAACTAGAACATTAGAATACTTCAGATCATATTTCAGTACAAAACCATAGTTAAAACCCAATTTGCCAATAAAGCTAACGAAGTCAAATCATAAGAGATATGATGAAATCAATCTGGTAGGCTTAAAGAACAGGTCCAGGATTCAAGTCAAATCAACCTTCCTGCTCATTGAGTGTGAGCAAGCAATTGTTTCAAATATCCCTTGCTCAGAACCTCACAGGTCTATACAGGGTGATCCATACAAATAACCTGAATTGTGATATCATAAGTTAAGAGAGTATTTAATGAATTTTAGGATAGTTGGAAATAACATTACTGCCTACAGTGAAGGATATAATTAATAATACACAACTTCGAGATGACAAAAAGAGGCTACAGCAGATTGCAAAGGAATACGCCATTGAAGCACTGTAGAAACAAATACGACTACAAAATCAGAAATATGAAATTCCAATTTTTAAGGCCACTTGCAGCAGAAACCACTAGTGAAATATTTTATTCCTCCGCAAGTTCAATAAGGTCAATTTAATTATGATCAAGGAACTTCATACCTTCGAATAATGACTGGAAAGGCTACTAGCCCCAGTAAGAAGAAATGTCAGAAAAAAGTGAAAAGTTCAGATTTTTGTAACAGACTGTCCAAAGAAAGTGCAAATTCAGTTTCAATGACCTACAATGGAAAGTAACAAGGATGGAAGCAGTATGATGGCGGCATCATTTTTCTACTTACAGTGAGTTTAGTGAGGCCTTCGATGCCTTTCAAGCTCTGAAGCTTGTTCTGCACAACTGATAGCCACTTCAAATTCATACATGACTTCAAACCCTAAAGAATTCCAGAAAAATACACATCAAAAGAGCAACCTTCCCGAAAAAAAAAAAGAGCATCTTTACACAATTTTGGAGTACAACAACTGCTAGTGTATCTTACTACCTCAAGTGAAGTCAAATTATTGAAGCCCAGGTCCAGCCTTTCCAAATTCTTGAATTCGCTCAAGCATGAAACCTATTAAATTAAACCCCATAAAAAAACCAAAATTTCAGCAAATGCACCAAAAAGAATAGAACTTATATTGGATTTTTATAAAGAAAAATACAGACAAATGCATTACATCAGAGAGGGCTTTGTGGGTAAGGGTTAGAGAGGTTATGGAGTCGGCGTCGCTCGCATTTTTCTCTTGCAAGATTTTCTTCGAGCTCAGCACTGTCATGGTCTCATAGAAATTTGATTAGGGTTTTCTCTACTTTGCTAAAACCCTAATGTTGGCAGTGACGGTTAAATAGGGATTTAGGGTTCATGGTGCTTATGGTATTACTTGATAGCGCCCGAACAACTTTTCTAATATCCAGCGACAGTCACCCAAACTCACAATTTTACCCTTTTCTATTGTCTAAATTGTCATGTTATTAGGAGCCACATTTTAAGTATTGTAGTTATATGGTTGTCAGTTAGATATTGTACAATTTTATAATTTTGGTTATTGAAATTTTTAAACTTGTCGAGTATTATTGATGTGAATAAAATTATAATTTTGCTGACCAGACATTCAATCAGTCACCTAACCACGTAAGTGATGGTTACGGATGAATTTTAAGGATTATGGTTATGTAGTTAGCAATCAAATACACACAATTCATTAATTTTGTGCAATTCCAAAATATTTTTTCTCCCTAATATTACCAAATTATGTTTATTGTTACATTATTTTCACTGTGTAAATAAATTGTAGATGGGTCATTCCGGATAGGACACATGCAAGCATGCGCATGCGTTTCGTTTGAATAAAATCGAGATATAATTGGGGTTTTTTTGTGTACAAAAACATCCAAGTTTCATTCTTATTAATTTTGTATGCTTACAATTATGTTTTCTTCTCCAATAAAAAGAAAAATTCTTTCTGTTGATATTGTAACAAGTTGAGAATTTACAATTAAAAAGGCATATAGTAAGTTTTTTTTATTAAAGTTTTCTGTTATTTATGCATTTGAATATTCTTATTATAATATTGTTAAAAATTGAAATGTTGATATGTATTGTGAATATATGGCAGAGCAGAACACTGTTAATATTGTTATACATTTGGAGGTCAACAAATTAATTCAAATAGTTGTATTGGTTATGATCGTCATTTGATCGGATTTATAAACATATCTCGTAGTACTACATTTTCTGAGCTAGAATTAATTTTATATGAAAAGCTTGGATTTGGTAGGAATGATTTTAAGCTACATATATATTTTAAATACATAACATTTAATTTTGGATAAAGGAAGAAGAAGATATTGCCAATTAAGAAGGAACGAGATATGCAAACTTTTTTTCGATCCAGTGAATGGATGTGATCCGTATGCATTCGAGATATATGATACAACCACCTAAAAGCAAAATTTACATTAATACAACTTAAATCAATATTATTCATCACGAGATATTTATAATTATAAATAAAAGTGTACATACCGTGCAATATATAAAAGGATAGATAGGATATTTTTTCAGGGTCAATCACTATTGGCATAAGATCCATCACATTATTTGAGGGTATTGGTGCAAGTGTTATGACACGTGACCATGCTTATATTTGTAATAACTGCATAGGACGGTCGAAATTAGTTTTCCTATGCTGTGATGCCATACACAACTCTTGATACAAATAAGCCAACATTGTTGTACCCCAATTTGAGGTACCTTTCTCATGAATGTCCTCCATATGTTGTAGATATAATAACGGTTACCCATAGTATCGGGACACAATATCCCGCCAATAATGCCGATAGCACATATACGTGTCTCTTGTAATACATCCTTGAACGGGCTATCATCGTCACACGTTTATTAAGCAACTAGTCATGTAAAGCTGTGAGTTTTATTCTGGAATGTTTAAAAAAATTCTCATCTGGTCGAAACCCCAACCATTGATGGCAATACTTTTGCCACTGTTGAATAGTCCATTTTGTATGTACTCCAGTAATAAGATTACTTTCAATTAGAAGAACCCAGATGATGGCGATGTTCTGTAATATTATCGGTACTTCACCAATCGAAAAATGAAAAGTACGCGTCTCGGGACGCCATTTCTCAACTAATACAGTATTTAGGTGTGCTTCAATTTCAATGTGACCACACTGTAAAATTCTTAAAAAACCTATATTTTGTAACACCTGTAGAAAACGAACGTGATGTGGGACAAGTTGAAGGATACGAAAGATATATTACCACATTATACATATAAAGTTGTATTCGGAGCTTCTAGCACATCTTCGAATCGCTTATTAGCCTGCCCATACAACACATTTGTAGCAATTGAACCAAAATTCGCCATAATTTCACTCAAATTTTTTTAAAAAAGAAAATCATTCGAAAATGATTTTTTCACTTCAAATACAACTTAATGTTGTCAAAGTGAATTCAACTCACCTTTAAATGAGAATGAGCGTAGCTTGCATTATTTTGATTTGACCCATGCAACAAATCATTTATTTTTTTAAAATTTTTTTTTGTCACAGCCGTTGGCAAAGCTAACGGCTCTAACAGCAACAACAGCCTACTTTTAGCAGGATGTTGTTGTTTTTTTTTTTTAATTAAAAAAAGCACCGCGAGTTTTTATAACAGTGTTGTTAATTAGCAGGATGCTTTCCACATGCATATATATATATATATATATATATTTTGGCAGCACTGCTAAACTTTGCAACAGTGCTTCCTATTTTTTTTAAACTTCTTAAATTTTCTTTCTTATTTTTTTGGCATTTTTTTAATTAATTTTCCCTCAAGTTAACATTAGAGTAGTACAATGTTGTTAGCTTATAAGGTACACAAGCCTTAACATTCGGCCTTAGTATAATATAATATTGCTAGTTTATATTGTTACAAATTAGTTAAATTGATATTATACCTATAAATTATTCAGCAAATAAAAAAATAATATGCTAATATATATAAGCTGAATAAATAATACATGTTACATATCAAACTTATGTAATCAAATAAGCACAATCATACTCCACCATTAATCATACTTTTTTTTTTTTTTATCATAGTATGTACTTATTATATTTGAACACCTAATAATTTATGTTTGCAATAATATTTATTTTCGTAATAGAAATAAATTGTCAAAGAAAAAAATTGTGAGTTAAATTAGTAGAAAAAGTTATGGGTGTTTGAAAAAATAAGTTAATACTTATAATTTTATTAATAAGCAGCCGAAAGAGTTGTTTATAACTTTTGACTTAAATTAACTTGTTTAAAATAGGAGATATAAAATAAAAATATTATTTTTAGTAATAAATTAATAAATGCTTAAAATAAGCATTTGCAAGCACCTCTAGTTCTAACTTAAATTCCAAAAGTCAAGTTGAGATTGTCAAATTTTACAGTAAAGATTAAGAAAGACTTAGGACAAAATGCATAAAATCCCCCTGTGTTTTAGAAAGTATGCAAAAAATACCTTCCTGTTTTCAGAATAGGCTAAAACCCCTCTCCTATTTTGTTTTAGTCAGCAAAAAACCCCCATTCTGTTAGCAACTAACGGGAAGTGGAGGAGACGCGCATCTACTGTATTTAGTAGTCATTTTCTGCGATTTTAGGTTCATATTTAATGACACTTTGGACTAAAATACCCATCTATGGGTCTATATAAAATACAAATGGCTTTTTAGTTGTTTTGTGTTTTCCTTTTGCTATTTCTCACCTTAAAAAATAAATTAAATTTTTCCATATTAAATTTAAATTGAAATATTAAATTAAATTATATTTAAATTAAAATAATTTTATAATTGTTAATTATTAAATCTAACTATTATTTTTAATTAATTAAAATATATATTTAATTATAATAATAATACTAATTATTATTATTAATTAGCCAAAATATTTAATTATTAGAATTATTTAAAATATTCTTAATTAACTAAAATAATTTTTAATTAATTTTAAATTAATTAAAAATTAAAAAAAAAGTAAAACGACAATTTTACGCCCTTTTTAGCCGAATAGTTGTTCGGACGAATTTTCAACAGCCAATGGTACTATTCAAATACTCTCTTCAATACGAATATTTCCATTCATTCAATTTGAGTTTTCGTAAATCATAGAGAGTGAGCTCAAGTCACAACCTCCGAACATGTTTGCCATCAATTTGTCTCCGTCCGGTCGAATCTCGATCTCAAACCACTACCATCAGACTGCGAGAGTGGTGGGGGGGGGGGGTGGGGGGGTTGGGGGGGGGGGGGGTGCTAAGGGAGTAGGGTGGGTAGTTAGTTTTTTTTTTTAAAATATATAATAATAGTGTATTTTTAAAATTTTAAATTATTTATATATAATATAAGTTAAATAATTTATTATTTAGACCTTTTATTTTTTAAAATCTAACAGTCGAGATTAATTGATTAGATCTAACGATTAGTATTTGATAAAAAAAGATTCAACGACCATTAATATAAGAAATAATATATAATAAATAAGGGTATAACGGTTATTTTTTAAAAAATTACCATTGTTATTTGGATTTAACGGAGATGGGTGGTTGAGCTAAGTTCTACAAAACACAAGAGGCTTTTAACCTATTTTCATAACAAGAGGGTCTTTTTTTGCAGATTTTTTAAAATACAGGGAGATTTTATGCATTTTGTCCAAAGAATTATAACAAAAAGTTAATTAATCTCAATAATAAATCAAGGGAGATATATGTAATATCTTATTAAGTGCGGAGTGTTAAAGTAATTGTTTTTATTAAAAAAATATTTATCGATCAAAATACCCTTAACATACTTATTGATACAAAATGATCATCCTCTAATTTTTTTTTATCAATAGTATTTTAAAATTAATAAATTTATTTTAAAAATATAAATTCTTATACTTGTTTTTACTTTTTACCTAAGTTAAATTAGATAATAGAAATGAGGAAGCAGTCCCGGAGTCGGCGGAATCCGAATTCCAAACACTCCCCGGCCCCAGACATCACATTCTTTATTACTCTTTCAGATCAAACTCAAAGCTCCACACTTCTTCCACACCCGCCCTCCAATGGCGAAGATACAGAAATCGCAGCCGTCACTGCTGGTGGAGCCGGTCTACTCCTCTGTGATTACGCTGCTCATCGTAGTCATGGCCTGCGTCGAGCTCTGCGATGCCGTCACGGTTGTTGATGTGTACCGCCTAGTGCAGTACGATCTTGGCGGCGTGCCTTTTGGGTCCCGTTTTGCCGCTCTCAACCACCACGCCGGCTCCTCTCTGTTTTCCTCCTCCGGTGCCGCAGCTGATCTCTCCCGCACTGTTCTTATCCTCCCCGTCCGCGAATTGAATATCACCTTTATTAGAGGTCCCTTGCTTTCCTTCCTTTCTTCGAACTCCTTTCTTTACTTCTGCATTGTGTTCCGGAACTAGGTTTTCAATAAGCTCACAAGATGTTTATAGAGATAAAGTGGTTCCTTTAGAACTACTCTATCGAGTAGAGTCGGCCGTTTTTGTGATTTTGGATTGTTTAAGATGACATATGAAGTTTTAATTGCTCGTAGAAATGGTTTTTAGGACTCGAGCATTTTCTGAGTTCTTGACTTATTCTGTTATTGATGTGGGTTCCGAAAGTGGTAATACTGCTTCTCTGATTACTTCACAAAGATTGACGACATACAATGAGAAAAGAACAAAGGTCAGCCTGGCAAACTTGTTGAGCCAAGAGGAACTACAGTTGTTAGGATGTCAGTATAGGAAATTTGGATTGCAGTTCCGCAGTGGAAATGCTGAGGTTAGGTGGTGTTGAGACAGGTTTCATCTATTATAATTTTTTGTAGGTTGTTACCAGAATTTAGTGAGGGCTGTTTCTGGTCAATGCTGTACACTAGGTTTGGAAGTTGTTTTTGAGTCTGTTCAGTTGACAGTTTCCGACTTTGGCTATCTTTTTAATGTGAGCTTGAGTTTCAGCATGTAATCATATTCTTGTAGACAATTATTATATAATTCTGAATCTAAACTGGAGTTCTGTTACTCTGAGAACTTGGAGTCAACTGGCTAAATGCCTAAAATGCTACAACTACATTTTGTTCGAGTTGGTCTACTTTGTCTTGGAACTATAATTGATTGATATACCATACTTTACCCAAAATCAGCAGAACGTGATAATGAAACGGCAATCCTGCAGGAGATTATGTTCTTTTTGCCTCTTTTCATGGTTTGCTCTGAAACTTCCACACATTTTTGGAACTTATGTTTTCTTGATGATGTAGATGGCTGTTTACATGCACAAACACATACACGCAGTCTTTTTTTGGAATGCTTGTATAATTAGCATTTTCATGTTGTGTAATTGAAGAAGAAAAATAAAGGAAAATTTGGAAAAAGTTGTAACTTGCAAGTTGCAAAAATGCTGATGTTAGCTCCAGTTGGTGGGGATAAATTTGATTAACTATCGTAATTACGTATGTGAGTCTGATGCCATATCTATATTCTTTTTTGATTGTTGTCTCGGATAATTTGTACTCCAAAATGTCATGTTTCTTTCTTCATGGATCAAGATCGACATACAATTTATCATGATATTTGAGTACTTTCTGCCATACTTTTGTGATTATCATTTCAATTCCACTTCCATGTCTTTCAGTTTACTTCTTTGCTTTAGGTCATAGGAAAGCGATTATTCTCTCAACTTTGGACCACTAAAGTCAAAGTTTTTCTGGCTCTACTTCTGTTATCATCGAGATTACCCTGGATTTGTGAAAAAGTCAAATCAGTTCAATTCATTTGAGTTACTGGTCATGTTTTCCGCTTTTCCAAACCACCTTCAAACTTTTGAATTTCGTATGTGGCGACCAGTTTCAAAGTCTCAAATAGAGTTAGCTTTACTATTAGTTCTGTTCAATTCTTAAATAGTATAATTTGGATTTATTGTATGTGTTCATCCTTTCTATCACAACCTTGGGACCAACTTTTCCTTTGGCATCTTATGACAGAATATATTGGACAAAGGAAGCCGTTAGGTGGTTTATTGCTTCTCCTTCCCCCAGTGTCTAGTCCACAACACACAGACATTGGGGGTGGAGCTGATCATGATTCTGCAAAAGAACTTGTGAAGGAAGTTTTAATTGAAGTGGAACGGTTGCTTATACATACAAACATCCCTGTGAGTGGAAAAGATTGCTTTCTCTTTTGTGAGTGCAGTCAATCCTGCTGCTGTTGTACATTGAATGCCTGCAAATTGTTTGATGGACTTCTTTTGTTCGCTTCATCGAAGTTATTGTATTTGCTCCCAAATTCTCTATCAAAGAGAAGAGAGAGAATATAAAGTTTGGTTCTTGAATTCAAATATATGCTTCCATTGGTACAACCGTACAAGGATGGTTAAGTGTTTTATCCGTAGCTTTTGGCAAATGCCGGGCTTACTGGTATTTGAATTGACACTCAAAAAGTATTTTACTTGTCTTGTTTTGTTCCAGCAAATCATATATCTAGTTTCCTATCTGATAATGTCTTCTCATGTTTCAGTATCCTGTGTACTTTGGTTTTGAGGATGAGCATGTTAATGCTATGTTAGCTGATATCAAGAAGAATGATGCTACTGGTCAGCCAGCAACTGCCACAACTGGCGGGTTAGTTGATTATTCCAAAGCAATAATGTCAGAGGTTATTAATATCTAAAAAAGCACGTTATATTCTGCTCTAAGCATATTTTAACTGATGAGGAAGTGGTTCACACTCCCTCCACTCCCCTTCACAGCATACACAATTTATGGCCTTCTGTTATTGGTGGATAGAAATTCAAAGTTGAGACTAAAATAATCTTTCCAGGTCTTTTGAGTTGATGTCGCTATATTATTGGAGTTTAGCAGTGAATTATTGTTGGATAGTTTGTTGTGTGTATTACGTCAAGTTTACATTGTTACACACGCTCATGCAGCCACACTTTTCTGTCCCTATGTGACTGTAAACTGAATGCTTTTGTGGCAATACTTGCTGTCTATACAAATAATAAATCATAGGGCCATGGTTGCAGCAACCCTCTTATGCCATCTCCAATAGGCTTATGCAATGATCGCCATAATTTAATCTCCTTTTCCAGCAATAGTAAAAGGGTGAAGAAGCATATCTTACTGGTTTGTAACTGCTAATTGACTCCACATTTTGGAAGATTAACTCCGTTCTTTGACTTGCAAAACAAATTTATGATTCTTTACATGCTATTGCTGACAATATTATTTTACCAAATATACTTTTATTTAGTTTGCTAGTAATATGTCAACACGTTTCTGAATATTTTGGCCCATTTTGTGGGTCATTATGTTCTATTTTTCTCAGTTGTTGATGGCTCATAAGATGCATGAAATTATCATGAATACTCATGATTGTTCCAGTATTTCTTGATGCATTAGACTTGTGCTTCTTTAGATCAGATTAATATGAGATGCCAACTTTGCACAAGCTCTATTATAGTTGACGCCTCATCCAACATGTTTCAGATACAAGCTTGTGGTTGCTGCACCAGAGCCCAGGAAAATTGCCTCTCCCACCATTGCAAATATTCAGGTTCTAGTTTTGCCTTTTCACTTTCTATTGGTGTGGGTGAAGTCAGTGTCATTGAGCTTCAGTAAGCTGCAGTATAGGATTTGAAGACCTCAATATCTGTTCAAGTTGGCATTAGTTTCAATGATTTCTGAGCTATCATTGCAAGTTCAATGGATGATATTCTTCTGACTATGCTTAAACATTATTTATGTGTTTTTCAAATCTTTTGATATGTCAGGGGTGGCTACCGGGACAGAAAGCTGATGGAGATTCAAATCAACTTCCAACTATAGCTGTAGTGGCATCATACGACACATTTGGGGCTGCACCAGTTAGTAACTATTTGCTTTGAATTTTTTTGCTCTATTGACAGTAGACAGTCTTATGCTATCTTAATGCTGACAGGCATTATCTGTGGGAAGTGATAGCAATGGAAGTGGTGTTGTGGCACTACTTGAAATAGCTCGATTGTTCTCAATTTTATATTCAAATCCTAAGACAAGAGGAAGCTATAATTTACTCTTTGCACTGACATCTGGAGGGCCTTATAATTACAATGGAACTCATAAGGTGCTAATTTCCCCAAAATGATTATTCCCTTTCTTTTAATAAGCATATGCCAAGGATGTTACATATCATTATAATTTATTTCCTTCTCTTTGTAGTGGCTTCATAGTTTGGATCAGCGTTTGCGTGAGACTATTGATTATGCTATTTGTCTAAATAGCATTGGCTCATCTAGCAATGAGTTATGGATTCATGTGTCCAAGCCTCCGGAGAATACCTACATCAAGCAAATTTTTGAGGTTAGCTGCCTCCCATGCACTGAATTCGTTGATCGCAATGCTTTGTGGCTTATTTATTAAATTCTATTCAGGGTTTCTCCAGCGTGTCGGAAGAATTGGGGCTAAAAGTTGGTTTGAAGCACAAGAAGATTAACATCTCTAATCCTCGGGTAAGTAGCATTTTACTCTTAAACTTGGAAACCTAAATCTGCATTCTCTACGCATAATCTTTTTGTTGAAACTTAGAACTGCTTGGTTCTTAAAAAAATCTACAGGAATTGGCATCATGAAATAGAGCTATTTAAGATGTCTTTCTTGTTGGTCACTGGGTCTTTTGATCAGTGATTGAAAATGTTTAACTTTCATTTCTAGATGATAACCAGTGCAAGCCTGCATGGTACTTGACAGAATTTCCTTTCTCTTTTCATATTAGCCACATGAGGGTTTGTGCCCAATACGTTACAGTATATCTCCTGCGCACCTTCTCTAGGAGTCTCTAGTAATCTTCTTTTATTATGCTTTGCATCAAGAACAGGTAATGCTCCATTGTGTATCATTTGGGGGTCCACTAAATTTTGTTGACACAGCCACTAACGAAAAGATGCTCGTCAAGAGCCTTAAGTTATTTCATTTGAGAAATTTGGATGTTTTGTGGCTCTTCTAATTGCTATATTTATGAACTATTCTTTCATAATAAGACACTTGTTGGCAGTGAAGAACAACGCCAATAATTCTGTTAGATGATGTTTCTAACTGCCTTTTGTATGTCATCTGATGTTTCTTGCAAGGGTCATCAAGAAAAAAGAGCTTCTGGGACTTGGAGACTATTTACTCCTTTACTAGCATTTTCACTTTAGTGTGAATGAGATGAATCTTTATTTCATTTTATGTTGGGTGAAAGAGGTTGCATGATGCTGGAACCCTTCGAGGATATCTGAACCCTGCTAATCGCAATATGATGTGAAAGTTAGTAAAAGTGATTGAATGCGTTTACCTTTTTATTTGTCTGCCAAGAGTATAACTCTGATTGCTTGCAGTCTTAACTGACTAGCCACAGTGTTCTTCTAAGTGCCTTGACGGCAACAATAACATTTTAATCACAAATTCCATCAACTGGATCTGAAGTCTTGAGAATAGAAGCAAAATATCATGGTTGTTTCTGTGATAGTAGAAGCTTAGGTTCCGTTTAGTGGTTTGTAATCTTAGTGATAAGTGCTTTTATTGAGTTCCTGAAACTATTTTGTCCTGCTAAGTATTCTCACATACGAAGCATCTCTTTGCCTGCAGAATGAAGATATCATATGTGGTTCTTAGCTTGGTTTTTGTATTTTCTCCATAATCTTGAGAAACTTTCTTGGTTATATTGCTTACATGGTTAAAGTGTTCTAGGTGGCATGGGAACATGAGCAATTTTCTAGGCTGAGAGTCACAGCTGCAACACTATCGGAGCTTTCTGTTGCACCTAATTTTCTGGAAGCTACTGGAGGCCTATCAGATAACAGGTTGTAATTCAGAATGCGAAGCACTACTTTGTTATCAAAATCCCTTTCCTTTCTTGTGTGAAGTATCACTTGCTCAAACTCTAGTTCTTTACAGAAATTTTGTTAATGAAGCTTCGATACGGCGAGGTGTCAAACTAGTTGCTGAAAGTCTTGCAGTAAGATCCCTTTTTCATATTTCCTAAACAGATTCTGTTTTTGGTATGGATGTAACTAGGAACGATTCTCAATTTACTAATATTTTGTCTCTTGTATTACAGAGACATATTTATGGCCAACAGGAGAAAGATATTGATATATTTGCAGATGATAGTAGTTTATCCTTAAATCCTTCTTATATACGTTCATGGTTAGCATTTTTGTCAACAACTCCTCGAATGGCCCCATTTCTTTCGAAAAATGATCCTCTTATCATGGCTCTTAAACAGGTATGACCTGCTATACTTGTTATCTGTTGGTTTGTAATACTTGCCGAAAAGGTTTTTCCTTTCGGAACCATTCAATTTTTGCATATTTTACTTAAAAAAAGATCATCACCGGTTTCATACCACTGAGAATTTTGCTGCTAAGTAGAGAACCTAATTTCTTGAAGCACACTAAAATTAACTTCAACTGTGAAGTATATCACTAGAGACTAGATGCTCTGGTTTTTTAGAGGTCAAACTCATAGGTGGGTTTTTGGTTCGATTTTCTTGTAATACCCTTATGGTTGAATGGCCTTGCTATTGTGTCCTTCCATTTATAAGATTATCTGTAAATGAACTCCCACTCTGTGAACCATTTTTGCTGCATTTGTCCTTCTCATTGATTGTTGAACTTATTAATCTGAAGGAATTAGCAGACCACACTGTTGAGGTGAATATACAACAGGAAGTACTTGATGGGATGTTTACTTTCTACGATTCAACAAGCGGCAGGCTACATATCTATCAGGTGTATATTCAACTTAACCTCCCCCCACTCCTCACCCCCACCCACAGCAAGAAAAAATTGCACATACTAAAATGCATTTAAACAGCAATAAAGTTGTTGCAATCAACATTGCTACTTTTGGAAGTTCCTACTCCTATTCTCATATTCCAAATTTGTTTTTTTCAAGTCCTTTGCCACTTAAATTGATTCTTTTCTTAGGTTAAGAAATGTCTATTTCTGGTTCTGGGGGATTGCAAAGCTTTAAGTTGCTTAGTTTACAATAGAGCAACTTGGGCTCTGGTGACCAGTTAGCCATAAAAATGTTGAAGACTAGTGATGAATTCTTATTTACTTGCTTCTCAGAGACCAGTAAATTACCGCATTATGCTGTACCTCGTCGGAATGGCGTCATTTCCAATTCTGTATCTCAAGAAGCCATTCTCTCTTCCTTGTGAGCATGGCATCTGCATGAAATATCGAGGTCGCTACCTGGACTGATGGTTATGATCTCTTGCTGCAGGTTGCAAGCGTGACCTTTGACCTGCTCTTGCTGCTGGTGTTGGGATCGTACTTAATCACGCTGTTCAGCTTTTTGGTTATCATTACTAGGGTATGGAAACAAAATTTTCTCCATCCATTTTAAGTACTCTTTCCACTATTTGGGTTGAGGCCTTAAAAATTTTTAGTCTCAAGCTCATTCAAAGATCTGAGCTCGAGCTTGTAAATTTCACCTCCGGTTCTAGCCCGAGTCATTTACAGTCAAATCTATTTTAATATGAACTCCAGCTAACCTACTATAAAAGTAATTCTGATATTTGGTTAATACGAGTTATATTGATTGCCTTTTTAAAATATGAGTAAAATATTATTATTTATTATCTGTTGTTATAATAATCTGACCTATAAAGTTGAAATATTAAAGTAGCTAATATAATAATACAGAATTAAAGATAATATAAAATTTATGATTATCACATTTGTTATTGTCATTAAGAATAAAAATGCTATTACTAATTCAATTATAGTATAATTAAAATATAAAAGATGAAAAAGATAAGCTCCTGACCCAACTCGTAGCTTTGGAAGACTTGAACTAAGCTCTTGCTGACCTTGAGCTCGAATCAAGCCTCAGGCTAGTGAGCTGGCTCAACTCATTTCATAGCCCTATTGGGGGAGATAGTAGAGCTTCATTTGTATATCTCGATACTAGTAAACAACATTAGCATAGATCTAAGCTTGCTGCTTATGTCTTTCAACAGGGTCTTGATGATCTAATCAGTCTATTTCGTCGGCCCACTTCCCGCAAGGTAAAAGCAGCTTGATTGTGGAGCTTGAGTCAGTCTCGGCGGATTTATTTTTGTAGCTTAATACCAAACATAGATCTTGGATGCATCTGTAACGGGCCATAAATGGGTAGGCTGATCTAATGTTGTCGAGCAAAGTCTTTGGCATTCTCATGAGGCACTTCACACCTATCTTTTTCATCCCTCATTCATTGCATTAGGAGAGAGATTAGCTGCTAGCAAAAAGTTTTGCTTAGACTAGTTGTAATCTTATTTTCCGTTATGTGAAGTGGAGCCTGCATGGCTGTTTGACTGAAGGCAAACTTATGACACAGAGCTATGCTGTAGTTGGATACTTGCACTATCCAAGTTTGGTGATGGTTGTTTGAAATAACTCCAGTGAACTGAGTTCAGTCTCTCCATGTTTGAAATGAAGTGATCAGCAAAATCTAGAAACACATGTTGCATATATACGGGAATGGACTAGACTGCTAGATTTCTCACACTTTCCATGAAAAGTGTAGTATTCTAGTGTTTACCTTGAAATCTCCTGTTTGAACCTTTATGATCTTAGTTCGCAATTCTGCCTGAGTTGTCTTAATCATTATACTTGGAGACATGCTTGATATCAATCAATTCATGCTTGTGAGAGACATTTTTCTGTTATCAGAACTAATACGTTGGTCTAGGGTTTTGAAGTTGTGGGAGGCAACTAAGATGCATCACCTACTCTTTCCGTAGCAATCATATGCTGGCACCTCTCGCTGCCTGAACTATTTCCTTCGCTAAGTTTATTTTTACCTTCCTTAACAAACTGGGCCCTGCACAACCTCTCATTAACTACAGTCCGAAGTACAATAGAAAGGCCAGAAGCTACGAACTTGAGCAGACTTGTATTCAACCTTAACAAAAACCGTTTAAACATTCATCCTAGATAACCATACAAATTTAAGTGGGTCAAGGTCTTTAGTCCTTTACCAAACTTAGTATTTTTCGTACCCAGTGTGTATGCTTGCAATCATTAGTGCCAGATGAGATCCTGATGTTAGTCTTTGAGCTGCTGTTTCACTTCAGCAGCAAAGGAGAAAAAAGTGCATACTTTACCAGTATCCAACCATGGGGGATTCATTTTTTTCAGCGCCTCTCATTTCCTTATTTTGCATAATCTGCTTCAGATAGTACGAACAAATCTCCTCAACACCCTCTGAGTTTGGTCTTAACCAAGGCATCCACTCCGATCCACAGCCGACCTAGTCTTCAAATTTAATGTTAAAAAAAGAAAAGGAAAACCTATTGTTCAAACCCAAATATTAGATCCATGTGTCATAGTGTCATTTCAACTACACGTTAATAAATTTGGAAGAGTTGCAAGAAGTTGGGGATAGTTCTAAAGGCAGATGCAGTATGCAAACTGTTGCAACTAAGCAGGAAGAAATGTTTGTGCAAAAATTGTACAAATAACTCCAAGTTAAACTGAAGTTCCTTTTCACAAGCAGCTCAAAGTACACTGACAACCTCGATTACGAACAAGCCATTTAACCATGATGTCCACTAAAGATGGAGACGGGCAAAACAACACCATATCACAGCTTTTATCAACTACAAGATTACATTGAACTCTATACAAAAACTGTCTAGCACATGTTAGTTTTGAGAGAAACCTACACAACTTAAGGCAACTAATAAAGTTTCTCTCTAATGGGTAGAGACAGGAGATCGAACACCACCAGCGTTTCCAGAATCATCATGACTGGTGCGCATTCAGCACTGCTTGGTAAACCATGTCAATGAATTGATTATCCTATCAACACAAATTTACATGCACAAGATTAAGATGACACTCAATTAGAGAAATAAAGATATTACATAGAAAGATTTCGAATAATAACATAATGGAACGTAAGTATATAACAAAATTTAATTTGTCACATATAGGTTATACCCCTTCACGAAATTCAAAATCTATTTGTCACATATAGGTTATACCCCTCACGAAATTCAAAATTTAATCATAGATTTAAACGAACAATGATAATAAAGATAAGACCTTGTCAGGAGTATACATGACAATTCTCAACCATTGGGAGAATTTGTTAAACCCTAAGTAATATATCAGTCAGATGGGTGAATCATTGCTTTTCCAAAAGGAAGTGAAAATTCTTCAAAAAGTGGCCAGTAAGCTAAAAATCCTCATGAAGCAGGCAATCCAGAACTTCCTTCAAAATCAACCATCTCTTGTGTTCTAACAATTTTGAGAGTATGTCCACAAGTCTTGGTAGCTGAGCTTCCAACTGATTTTCACACAATATATCTATTATCTAACTTATTTAAAATTCCAGCAACTAACACTTATATTCCTTTCTCAACCATCTCTTAGTCTACAGCTCTGTTCATGCTCATACCAACAGTCTGTTTTCAGGAAAAAGAATATCCAAATATAGCTACAATGGACGAGTGAGATACATATGAAAGAGGTCTCTCCATCAACTTGAGCAAACAAAAAAAAGACATACTTGGAGATACAACATCTGCAAACATTACTATGAATTACTTATGTAAGAAGGGAAACACCTGAAGCCAATATGTAAATATTTATATAGATCTCCATATCTAGATACAAATAAAACATTTGTAGTCACCCTTATATAGGTTTATCATATGTTAACTATCATATCTGAAGGTAACGAACCCAACTCGATACATGGTTTACACCTGAAATGCTGTAGATGAGATAATTAAAAAGTTTCCAACTAGTTATATGCTTCTGATAACTCTATGATTAGTGGCAGAAAACCAATTAAGGTGCAGGTAGGTATGTATGCAAGGCTCATAGCTAATCTGACTTAATTATGATAATAGAAGCTTTTGAAGAGACTGTACCTTCTTCTGAAATGAAGATAGATTAAAACTTTCAATACCCAATCAAGGTTTCTCTTGAAATGCTAATAACAATGTCCCTAAGGTAAGAGTACATCAGGAAGTTGTGGTTTCTTACTCTTTTCAGGCCTTCAAGCGGTAAAAAATTGCATGCATGACCTCATACTATGATCACTTTCATTGTTCTGTGACTTGAACAGTTTCATTACCTCAGAACTTAATTTGACTTATTTTCAGGCCTTTTCTTGAGACTCTAATATCTTGATAGGAATTTTGAAACAGATAGAAGAGGATACCTCTGAATTCTTGAGCAGATACCATGCCAGAAGAGCATGTCATACAGGCATGCCATAATAATAGATGGCGTGATAAACAAGACTTTTAACCACCCAACAGCAATAATAACAAAAGATATCGCGTGAAAGAAATGAGGTACTCATTAACTGTCCTGAAGATTCGCAAGTCATATCTGAAAACCTGGAAAGTAAACAAAAGGACAGGCAGGCAAAGTGCATACCTGAACAAGCATTTGAAGCGCTTCCCTGACTTTTTCTCTGCTTATAACAGGCCCATAATTTGGTGTAGGAACAGAAGTTGGAGTCAGTGATGGTGGGGGTGTTGGTGGTGGAAACGGCTGAAGCAAAGGTGCACCATATGGTCGTTGTACATTCCCAGGAGGATTCAGCGGAGGGGCAGTGGGAACGGATGAAGTTATAGCAGGTATAATCAGCGGGGAAGAGGAAGGGTGTGGACCAAAAAAGGATGACGGCTTTACCAGATCCGTTGAGCGCTTTGTAGCAGCATTAGCTTCAGGGTTGTCGAGAATAGACATGATAGGGGTAGAAGTAGATAAAGTGGCTGGTGCTTGGGCAGATGGTAAAGTGGGCAGCGCACTCTGTGGATGAGCAGAAACCGCAGTTGCAGATGAATGGTATGGCTGCCCAGCAATCGCTACATTCGGAGCACTTCCAATATTCATGGCAGTCTGCATTTTAATTTTCTATAATCAAGTTCATCATAGAAGCAATTACAAGTGATATAGACATTTCTGCTGTGCTCAGAAGGAAACGTGTTGGAAATCAAAGAGAGATGGAAGTTAAATTTGCAAAACCAAAGATGCTAACAAGAAATTTATTTCCAATGGGCTTCCATTCTTTAAGAATTTCTACTTGATATACAAAAAATACAGAAGCTTTTCCGGTATTCTTGACTCTTTACATGCCACCACCGATCCAAGAAAACCAAAATCTACCCCTTTGAGGTCATCTGAAACTATTCATAAGGGGGAAAAATGGAAAAATGGTGAAAATCAAATCTTTTTAACCATTTCCAATCATCCATCTCTTATGGTGACTAACAAACTTTCTCAATTTGCAAGGGTATCTAGACAATTAAAATATTAATATTTGTCACCCTAGGCACTCAACTCTTAACTGCTCAGTTAATCCAGTAAGCACAAAAACATGTAAATTGCATCTTGCATCTTTTATAGGCAACATTTGTAAGATCTCCAGTATCATCAGACAATCTAATAACTAACGTGGGGAGATGCCTGACAAAAGAATGAATACCAAATGATAACCTTAACGGCCTAAGTTTCTTCCTTGACAACCAGCACTGCAACAATCTCATACGCGCTATTGTTAAGAAGTCGACCAAAGCAGAAAATGTGGAACAGGAAAGAAAGCATACACTGAAGAAGTTCACAAAAGATCGATCATCCGGTACATCCGCTATACTGGAGGTAGTAGAAGATGATGGCTCTAGCGGACCATCCATTACTGCCAGTGTTGGAACTGCTTCCAGTTCTTCAAAGTCACTGAAACAAAATAATAAAAAAGTGTTGTTGGATAGGAGCAACTCATATTATCTCTTAAAAGAAAGAACTTGAAACAACAATGAATCAAACCCATCTCTCGCTACAAAAAGTGTGTACAAAGAGTAAAAGAGGTAAGGATAGAGTTGGCGGAAGATTATCTCCATGTGTCAAGACTAACATTATTACGAGAAAACCATATCCTTTGCAATAGCCATATGTTTCCACAACAGACATGGGGTTGTGGTGTATGACCAATGAGAGCACTGATGAAGTTGCAAGAGGGGTCATTATTGGGAGTAACCAGTACCAACAAGTATAGTTCACCAAGAGGTTAATATTCTAATCCTTTTCTACTCCTAAAATTGCAAAATCAAAAGTTAATTACATGTGAGAACTTCTCAATTTCATAAAAACAAATATCACAACAAAAAACTAGAAGCTCCAGTGAGTTGTATGCATGACCCGTTCAGATCTTTATATTGTTCGAGTTCCAGAAATCATGATGGATTCAACATGTAAACTTCTTTTTGAAACTCTAGAGAACATACATAATCAGCACCAGGTACACATAAATAAAGGCACAGATGATGCATGCAATTTATGTCTGAACATTAATGCCTAGTTGAGTATGATGGCTACCCCACATGAATTTTCCCTAATTGTTGAGCCAGCACCCATGGGAGTCACAACAACTACCTTTTTGTTGGAGATACTTTTGACTTTGTTGGCACCTTGGAATATGCATTAAGTATCCTAGAACAAACAAAACCACAGCATTAGAGCAATGAAAAAGATAGGCGGTTTTAAACTACAACGCACATACCAAAGAATATAGACTCGTGTGAGAAGACGAGAAACACTGTATGAAACTCCATTAAAGACAAACCACATTAAACTGAAGAGATTGTTCATTTATTCTCCCTAGCCTTTTGCTATCTTAGCATTTCAATCTAGGGCACTCTTCCCAGTTCAAGGGACAAAATGGTCGGAATCTCTGGCAAAGTTCTTTTTCCCAACACAAAGTTTCACGGGGCATCGGAAACATGTTCATGCAAACACATCTCATGGCCTTGTTTGGTTTCATTTTCAAAGGCTCATTTTCATTTCTGTACTATTTGTAATTGTGAGATCATGTTTGGTTGGGCCATTCTCAGTGGGATTTGACCATAAATTCCAAAAAAATCCATTCTACTATGCCTTTTCATACAAAAATACTATTACAAAATATCACGTCTTCTCGGAAAAAACTATCGAAAAAACATTCTGATACGAATATGTTTTCTTTGTATCATGTCCTTCTGTACACAAGGAACTATCATAAGACACCACAATCCAAAAATATTTTAATTCTGTCACATCTTTTCGTACAAAATATATCACAAAACATCCTAGTTCAAATACATTGTCATTTTATTACGTCTTTTCGTAAGAAAAGCTATCACAAAACACACTAACCCAAATATAGTTTCATTTCTCAGAAAAACCAATAAAAAAACAAAAAACTCACTTGAAAATACTGAAATGAAAATTCAGAATGAAAACAAAACAAACAATAGACCAGCATTCTGAGCCTAACTCTCATTTTATATACTGCATTATTCCACCCAGGTCATTAACTTTTCTGATCCCCATCACCTGTAATGGTATTGTACTTTCAACATCCAAAATTTTCAAATGCCATCTGAATCACTATCAAATAGTGACTGTCAATGGCCACATGCAATGCTTAACAATCATTTAAATTACATTAAAAATAATAAACAGTCACTGGACAGATTAATCAGCCACAATGACTTCCATTAGACATTCCTTGTCATCGATATAGCTTATGACAAATCTAGGCTGACAAGATCATTCATGCGTCGCCTTACCCTCATTCATTTGTGTTTTGCTTCTTAAACAGGCTTGCTTCATATGAAAACACATTAAATCATCAAAAGAAGAAGATTATCAAGCCTTTAACTATAATACACTAACCTACTAAATAGATTTGCAACCTCTTCGCACTCACGTGGATTGTAGAACCATATTCCATTCACCTCTTGAGAAGCATTTCGGTATAATAAATATGGAACCTGCACTTCATACTCAAAATCTCCCAAGAGATTCTCCACTAGATTATCTGCTTACAGAAAGGATCAAAACCTTTTAATATAGATGGAGCGTAGTGCAAATCAACTATATACCTACAAGATTACTCATCTGAACTACATATGGTCTTTGGAATCATAAACTGGGAATTTATAAGGAAAAGAGGGTAGTTCAATAAATTTAGATCACACCCACAAGATTCTTTATTTGAAAGCCGCACTAATCTGGAAACAATAAGTTAAGACTTTTGCATCATTTCATTTTTCTATCAACATAATCCAGTAAGTCACTTTTTCATGGTTTAGAAACAAAATTTTACCACCAAAATTCCCTTAGCAAAGATGATTGGTACAGAAGATTCAGACCATTGCTTGCACTCTCTGAACAAGAACTTAGAGGACAATAGTATTACAGATAAGATAATTGGATAAGGCCAATAAATTCACTTCCACTTTGTCATCCTACTTCAACTGTAAGTGTTCAAGCATAACTTCACCAAAGCATCATTACTCAGTAACACATCGATTCTTTTCCCAAACCAGAAGCGAGCATATCTCAGCAATGCCCTGATCCCCACCCCATTGGCCGAAAGTGCAACAAAATTGAGTGACTAACCAGTATTCCGACGATTCATTACTATAAACTGAAACCGCGGTTGAGTATTCCTGAAACAGCAAGACCCAGATTCTTTAAACCAGAGTGAAAGAAATCGCAGAAATCAGACAAATATCCTCCACCCCCGACTACAAAACAACACTAAAATCCAATCTCAATAGAAAATAGGGAAAAAGCAGAAGTTCGCAAAACCCCACCTTTTCACGACAAAAAGAGAGCCCTCCACATCCTTCCGACTCTGCAACCAAAATTTAACGAATCTCAATCCGGGAGAAATGAATCAAATCCCATCAATCCATTTCTGCTAGAGTAAAGACACACACAAATACTCTCATATACTTACATACATATACATACACGTCTTATGTATATTTGAGAACATACCCATTGGCTAGTATCGATGTTAAATTCGTAGAAGGTGACGTGTGCGGCGGTGATGAGAATTTCCTCAACAAAGGGATCGATTCTCTGTAGCACCGTCAAATTGAGTAACTTGGTGCTCTTCTCATCCAGATTGGGCATCAATTTCCCGTTGTGCGACATCGTTTTAAGGCACTTTCTCCCTCTCACTTCCTCACCAAGTAGTGTGTGTATGGGGAGAGAGAAACACCTACGAATTTTGAGTAGAAGAAAAAACAGTCGCTCCTGCCTCTGATTTCAATAGTCCAAGTTCATCTATGTGTGTGTGTGTGTGTGAACATACATATATATATATATGTACACATATATACCAGCGGATGGGGTTGAGGGTAGGCGGGTGGGTAGCAGTACTTCTCTTTTTCTTTTAATAAGTTTTAAAGTAATAATTTTGGTATACTCGGATCAAATTTGAATTCGTCTAATAAATAAATTTATACGTTAGTCAAAATTTATTAAATTTATTATATTAACAAAAAATTAAATAAAAAATTATATTGATCATTAATTGACTTATTATTGATTTGTTGCCTGTCAAATATTTTTTTTCAAACTAAATTATCCTTATAACGACAAAAATATACCTGCTCACAGGCATTAACGTATAAAAATATATAAGTAATTTGATAAAATTATTTATTTGACCTGTTATAAATAAGCAATAAATCAATTGGAGGTAAATGTGACTTTTTATCTGATTCTTTTTTTGTTAATATCAATAAATTTGGTGGACTTTGACTAACGAAAAACTTATTTATTAGATAGAAGCAAATCTCGAGTGTTTTAAAAATAATTTTTCAAACTATATATAATTTACATGTAATTACACCAAATATTATGGGAGATAAGTGTATCCCTATTAAATACCTTTCATCATTTCAAAATGAAGTAAATTATACCTTTATAATCACTCTTCCTATAATTGTGCATTATTTTTAAAAATAAAATATTATTTTCTAGATAAATATATAATACTATATATAATGTATAATATTTTTTATTATGTATTTTATAAATATATTACATATATATTTTTATTTAAAATTTACACAAATATATTATATAAATATTCATCTTAAATCTATGAATTAACTAAAGTCCAGGCTGCTGATATGCTAGTCAAAGTAATTCAACTTTAAATTCAAATCAGATTTAATAATTTGTAAATAAAATTATAAATATTATTTTATAACTAAATTAAACAAAAAATAAAAACACATAAAACATACGGAATCGCATGAGATGTATTTTTGCTTCATTGTTTTAAAAAAGAGGAACACATTGCTGTTTTTTTTTTTAAGGATAAATAGTTAATTTACAATATCACATAAAAGTAAATTACATATATATATATATATATACTAAGGCAAATGGATGATGTTATATCCAAGAAACAAGCATATCTCATTATTCAACTGGCTAAGATACAAAAACAAAAAAGTATAATCACAGTCTTCTCCCTTGAAATTTGGTATAATTATATATAGATTTTTTATAATTTAAAAAATTACATCTAATACTTCTAAGATTTACATTCGTCTAACAACTAAGTCTCCGTCAGTCAAAATTTATCGAATTTATTAATATTAACAAAAAGACGATAAAAATCCATGTTAATTACCTTTTTACGGTCAAATTACATTATACATCTTCACATGATAATATATGTTAAGGGGTTATATTCACTGTTATAATAGTAATTTAGTAACAAAAGATTTGAGTCGACCCACAGTGTATTATTTGATACCTCAATTTTTGTGAGATGGAAATAAATCTAAGGGGTACTATATATAATTTTTTAAAGTATAAAAAACTTACGTGTAATTACACTAAATTTTAGGAGATAAGAGTATAATTATCCCAAAATAAAATTATAAAATTTTATTGAAACATATCATGTTATTTTTTTAATAATATTTTGACATCATACTTTAAATTAGATTACTTGTATTCAAAATAATAGTTTATCAAATTGTTTGAGATAAAAACATCCAATAATATTATCAATCCTACTATTTTACAAGTGCAAGAAAACATTGATTTTAATCCTATTGTTTATACAATTATCTTTTTTTTTTCATTTAATTAAATAAAATATAATAAAAATCTAAAATATGCATGTCATTGAGTATGCTTCGACCGTCCGTACTAAATAGACAACATACACAAAGATCCATATACTGAAAATTTAATTCAAACCATGAAAACAATCCAAATTACATCATAAACCTTCCACCAAAAGTTGAAAATGTAGCACTAAAACGTCAAACTGCAACCACACTCTTTATAGTAAATTCATAACCACATTTTCTTTATATATAAATGCAAATTTATGAAGTGCATGACTAATTCCGGCGAAGGGCCACGGCGGAGAGCACAACCAAGAATATGAAGATGGCCGCCGCAATGAAGGAAGCCACGACTGCGTGAAAGCCATCATTACCTGCGTCAGCCGAAAGGATAGATGGGTAATTGGATGATAAGTTTTTTTTTTTTATTGGAGATAGTAATTACATGATTATGTCAATATTTCAATTCAATCAATTAAATAATAATAAAAGATGACTTATGTACATGTATCAAATGTGATTTGATATGGCAGTTAGTAGTATGTTGGTCGAGGGCTTACTGCGTCGAGGATGAGGAGGAGAAGCTTGAGTCCGACGGCATGTGGGCGGACAATGGCGACGATGGAGAAAGGTAGTGATAGGACTAAGTAGCCACTGGCAATAGCATTGGCCACCACAAAGAATCTGCAAGTTTTTTCAGCCATGAAAAATGGTATAGATCAATGTTTAATTTGTTTTTGAGATGGGAACTAATTCATAGCATGGAATTTTGAACTTGAGATTAATAATATGATGTATATATGTCTATTTCTATCATGTAAGTTGCACTATCCATGCATCATTCAATGTGTGTGTGCGCAGGGAATCGACAACAAGAATAAAAGTATGTAGAGAGAGTGGTACGTGAAAGTAGGGAGGTCATCGTAGCTGGCTTGAAACTGGAAGAATTGAGTGAAGAAAGGAAGAGTTTGATCAGTGGTTCCCATGGTGGCTGTGGCAGCCAAAGCAGCAACAAGAGCGCAGATTCTAAGAATAAAGTCGAAGATGGATACGCCTCTCTTCCACCTCCCCTGAGGCTGAGGGAGTGGAGTTGCCTTAGTGGTGGCGGTATAAGCCACGCGGCCGCTTTTGGCTTTCGTTGAACTGGGCTCTTCGCTTTTGGCTTTCGTTGAACTGGGCTCTTCAGGGACGTTGATGGCTGTTTCACCACTGCTCTTTGTTGAATCCATATGGATTTTGAGTTCTTTTTTCTTTCTTTCCTTAATTTGGAGGGAGAAAGTATTTGAATGTTGTGATGAAGAACAAGAATGGTGGATTGGAATTTATAGAGGAGCTGAGGGGCAGTTGATGGATTAGTTTTGATGATGGATTTTGTTAGATGAGTGGAGGAGTAGTTGCTAACTTGCTCCATCTTGATTACATGGGATTTCATACTTTATTACAACGTGATGTATCCAAATTTCCATCAAATAGAGGTCCTCTAGCTGATCTTATGCAAGAACGTAGTTGTTAATTGGAGAAATTGCTCTGTAAATTTCTTTAGTTGTTCTAATCCGAATGTTGCCCGTCTGTTATTGATGAGAAAAGAGGAGATATGTACAAGTTTAGGCAATTAAAGCCACTGTATTCAATCAAGGGTGTATTGAGCATTCTCAGAAATATAGGCAAGATTTTGTCGACTGATAAGTAGCAACTTTCTTCAAATGCACCAATATTTGACAAAATCAAGGGCAATGCTTGGTGACCATTGAATTAATTTGATTTTACATTATTCATTTTCAAAGCCAACTCATAATTCTCTCAAGGTATCACTCATCTTGATAATTTACAGACCGGGATAACAAAGGCGACATTTATTTTACAAGTATCAGAACCCCAAAGGAGTAAAGAATTGCAGCAGCTGCTCGGGCTTGACAAGCATGTTTGTGTATTTGTATCTGTGATTCTTTTGCTATTTGATAGAAAATAGGAAAGGGCGTGCTGTAACTTGGAAAAAACATATGTTGACTAGACACAAAGTTGATGAGAAGACTTATGTCGTCACAACAGTACAAATTGATGGTCCTATGGTCTTAATCTCCATCCACGCTCGGCAAGGGCTTTATGCACCCGGCTTGCTGCCTCTGCAGTATCATTTAGGGGAGGATAACTCCAACTTTCTGACATCTGGATTCAAGAAAAATGGAAGGGAAAATCAGCAGATAACCAGAATATAAGTTAGATTGCCTGAAGCAACAGGTGCAGGAAGACAAAGACTAAAACATAAACAATGTGCAACTTCATTTTACTTGCCATTCCATTTCACACTGACAAGATGAACTACATAAAACTACTAATAATTTGACAAGTGACATCCAAGAAATGATGGTCAATTTGAGACTTTTACACAGGTGCAGCAATAAGAGTATTACAGATCCTAATCAGAAATATAAACAGGTGCAGTAATCATAGTATTTTATACCCTAATCAGAAAATCACTGGCCTTTTCAATGTTTTACCATATTCCTACAATTGTTCATTCGTTGAACAATAAAGAAACATGGAAAATCTAAACCAACACTAACAATATTGAGTGGTTCAGATCTCCTCAAGAACCACAGCTATTTTAACTTGTGCATTTGATAAAGTTAATAGTTAAGTTTCTTACTATGCGTGGTAGAAGACACACAGGTTATGCAAACGAAAATAAGATTAATGAATTCCAGTGAAAATCAAGCACTAATGAGAGAAAGCTTCAATATCATTCTGCCTGCATATAAGCAGAAAATTATACTCTTTCTCAATTTTGATATTCCCTCTGGCATAAGCACCTCTCTGTGATGCCAACTTGACTCTCACATTTAATTAGCTTCCAGGACAAAATACTATTTTCACTTGCTTCCACTATATTTTCTGGTTTCTTGTTTGGCATGTCTTGTTGTTATTGCGTGTGTGTGTTTTCCCCTGTTGGTTGTTGTTGGGTCCTGGGGTTTGTCATGTACATAAAAATAACATCCCATAGAAGCAGCAACTGTATCAACTGACTGACTATTTGATCTATTTCACTTACATCCTCAAGCCCAGTAAATGGTCAGGCCTC